>NW_008348795.1:3175501-3182581 GCF_000622305.1 Nannospalax galili
CTACTTCATCTTAGAACAAGTTATATTTATGTACCTCTCTGGGTTGGCTTACTTCTAAACCACAGAGCAGGTTAGTACCAGAAACGTTCATGTTTTACAGCAGTGTTCCTTAAAATATCAAGTTGTGGGCTGGGAATATAGCAGTGTAGAGCTCTTGCTTAGCATGCATGCAGACCTGAGTTTAATCCCTAGTGGCACCACTACCACCACCAACAGTAAAGCATTTAGCCAAAACCTCATTAGTGCGTGATAAGATAGTTCAGCTCTCAGGGGCCCTTGGTGGTCTTCCACAGGACCACCACAAATTCACCACAAGTTCAAATCCCAGCACATAACTCAGAGGACACAAAACTGACCTGTAACTCCTGCTCCAAGGGGCCTAACATCCTCTCTATGGGCACCCACACAGGTCTCAAGTACATTTACACATAAATAAAAATAAAAACAATAAATCTCAAAAGAGGAACTCCAGCTTAGTAATAGGCACGTTGGGAGCCTCTGTGAGTAAGAGACTGCTGACAAGGCAAGACTCAGTTGCTGTATCTATTTATGTATCAATCACAATCTATATGGACTAAATGTGCATAAAAGTCACTGGTAAAATGCATTTTAGAGTCAGGTGTGGTTACGCATATCTTTAATCTGAGGACTCAGGAGACATAGGCAGGTGGATCACTGTGAGATGTGAGATCAAGGCCAGTATGGTCTACATAGTGAGTTCCAGGCTAACTTAGGATACATGAAGACCCCATTTCTCAAAAAAGAAAAAATATTCAGTTTTTTTATATACCCTGATAGAGCGACCATGTTCCAGTACAAGACACACAGTCATGTAGCCATGTACATATGGACCGGACACCACACATTACACTCAGTTATAAGGAAAAAGAAGTGGAGATGAAGTTCTGGGGTTTCTGGGGCAAGTTAGGGGAGGAGTTGGAAATGGCTATGGTAAAAATATATACTTATGTTAAATTTCTATCAGTAATGATATTGTATTTTAAAAAATAAAGGAAAGATAAATTCTCATATCCCAGGTAACAATTCTGATCTGGGCATGAGATGAGTGCTAGATGCCAGCCCAGACCTGGTTTAGAAAAGCTGGATTTTGCTATCCTGAATTTGAGGGAGATTCAGAGAAGCAAATCTACCTAAGGCAATAGAAAAATCCACAAACCAGCCTTGGCCATGGGATCCACTTTAACACATACATGAATTTTATTGCCTTTGTGCTTTAAGTTTTATGTCTTATTGTATTGATTATTAAAACTGAGTTTAGTTTCAGAGCTAAGAGAGAATGATTGAGAGAGATGAAAATATGAAAGGAGGGAATAGGAGGGAAAAAGAGCTGATTGAAGGGGGAGGAAGGAAGGAGAGGCAGGAGAGCCAAAAACTGTGGAATCTCATTTGTATTTTTTTCTTATTTTTATTTTGCCTGCATACACACACACACACACACACACACACACACACACACACACACACGCCTCATGCCTGCACTGCCCACAGAGGACAGAAGAGGGCGTCAGATCCCTGGAACTGGAGTTATAGGTCATAGAAGCCATGTGGGAGCTGGAAATGAAACCCAGATCTTTAGCAAAAACAGCCAGCGCTCTTAACTGCTGAACTATCTCTCCAGCTCCCATCATTACTTTTTTTATAATGACATGGTCCCAGAGCAGATATCACTTGTCCAAGATGGAACAGGGTCCTACACTTCTTATTTTATTCTTTTTACTTAATTATTAATAGCAGTTTGGTTGTTAATTTAGTAACCCTGTATTTTTCAACTACACATACTTACAGCTTTGCCTTGGGCTTTAGCTCAGACCTCTTCCTCATGGCTGTTCTTGTTGGCATCCTAGTCATAGTTTCTTTTTTTTTTCTCAAGAGTAATCTTCCTTTTTTAAAACAATTATGCTCTATTTTCAATTATAAAGGTTTGAAGAATAGAATTATACATTGGAATTATGTTAGTCTGATGCAGAATGATTGTTATTTCAAGGTTAACCTGGGCCATCTAGTGAAATATTGTCTCAAAACAGTAGTAAATAAAATTATGGGTTAACTTTTATTTTTAAAAATAGGAAGCAACTGAGGGCAACTTGGGAGGGAGGGGATCACCGGAGCACACTCTCTTTGCCTATCATACATTTATAATAGCAATCAAGAAATAGCAGACTGAATTGCAATGGAGCCACCATTTGTTTTATTATTCTTAAGTTTCATATGGGGAGTTTAGCAAAAACTAATTACTCTTGATCATCTGACAAATTGATTTCAAAGACTATGGAAAGACATAATTTGAAACATCAGGTTGAATAAACAATCAGTATGTTTCTCTGAGAGTCTGATTAATTCTAAATATAAATGTCTTGTTTAGCATGCTTCATACTGTGTGAGTGCAGCACACATCTTTCTCCAGTGCCAAAATACTTTCCCAGCCACTTATGTTTGCCTTGCATGGGCTGAGTATATTAGCAAAGCTTAGGAAGACATCAATATAGAACCAAAGTCACACAATATCCAATAAATTGACACATAGTTATTTCAATATTACTGTAAGGTAAATTGAGTGCTTTTTAAAATAATAAGCTAGAGATAAATAGGTTCTTTGTTCTTTCATGATTTATTCTTGGTGGGTTGATTGTAAAATTAAAAGATCAGGTGTCAATTTACCTTAGGCATTTCACATGTATTATATTTATATTTGCTCAAAGTAAACCTGAGTCAAAATTATGAATATAAATGGGTCCATCGTTTCTAAATATCTGCAGAATAATGATAAAGAAATCTTATGTGTATGCAACACTGAAGGTTAAAACCTTGGAATCCCTTACTTTTAAAAAGATAATTAGATATTTATGATCACTTTAGAATTCATCATTTTCAGTGCATTTTGTCATACTACTTTTATTTTATAATCATCACAGTCCCTCTCCTAATAAATGATAAAACCCCAAAGTCAACTCTCCCTACTCGCTCCATCTTCTCAGTTCTCTTGCTCTGCAAGATTTATTCATAATGGTTCCACCTGAGTGTGGAGTTTCTCTCATCTGCACCTTCTGCGTGACCTTTACTCTTTCCAGAAAGTCTACAGCAGTCTTCATCCTTGGCCTTGACTTTCACCTCCTCATAGTAAATTGCTGGTTGCATTGTCTTCCTCCACATAACTGTCACCTTCCTGGACATCCTTACCCATATCCAGCTAAAAGTTATCTCAGAGGAGAGAGTGTTTCTCGTGTGGACATTCTTAGCTGTAGTCTTCCTAAATATTTACCCTTTGGAAGAGGTACCACTCTCTGCTTAATTCATCCACATATATATCTGTTTCAAATTCTTCCAGAAATCCCCTCAAATAAATAAAATTAACTTTGTCCAGATCTATATCATTGACAGAAGCATAGTATGATTTACACTGAATAATTGGGAGATAATTAATGTCCATATGACAGTTAAAGTAGTGTTATAACTAGGTATAACTATTTGTTATAGCTATGTGTTAACACTACACTTACCTATCATTTCAGGACTTTGTGCTTAACTTTCGCTTATGCTATAATAAATAAATACTCTTCTTTGACAGAAAAAATTTAAAACAAGGGATTATTCTCTTTAATAGCTCAGTTGTCCCCTGACCTTATTTGAACCTCCATAACAAGGAACATTAAGGTATCTTGTTTTAGATCCGGTATGTTCTTGCTGTCTCATGTAATGTCTTGAAGGAAGAAAGGGGACAGTTCATCTTTGTATTCCACAACAATTCCTGAACATCAAAGAGGCCAAGTAATTAAAGGACTGAATTGACACATTATTTTTTTAAATGCCAAGCAAACATCATGATTTTGTTTGTTTTAATCAGTACTTTTAATAACTAATTTCATGGGGCTGGAGAGAAGCCTCAGTATTTAAGAGCACAGACTGCTCTTCCAGAGGACCTGGGTTTGATTTCTGGCACACACAAGGCAGCTAACAACCATCCATAACAACTCCAGTTCCAAGGGAAACCAATACCTTCTTCTGACCTCTGTAAGCATTGCAAGACACCGGTACACTTACATACATGCACACAATACACTTATATGCATAAGATGAAAATAGACAAAATATTTTTTAAAAGACTAAAAAATTAATTTACTGCAGAATTTTTAACAATTTATATATTGCTATTTTTCTAAAACATAGATTTAGAAATAAAATAAAGTCACTATAGCAAATTCAGAGAGTACACAAAACAATAAAGTAGAATAAAATGTAATAAAGCCTAGACTGATTCCATTTCCTGGCTACTATAAATAATACACTAATAAAGAAGAATGTACAGGTATCTCTGTGGTAAGACATAGAGTCCATGGAGTGTATGCCCCGGGGTGGTACAGCTAGGTCACATGGCAGTTCTATTCATAATTATTTGAAAGACTTGCACATTGATTTCCATAGCAGCTATTCTAGTTTAGACTTCCACCACCACTTATAAGCTTTCCTTCCTTCCCACATTTTCTCGAGGAGTCGTCATTTGTTTTCTGTATCTTAGCCATTCTGACTAGGGTAAGACAGACTCAGTTTTGAATTTGCATCTTTCTGGTGGCTAAAGAAATTGAATATTTTTAAGATACATTTATTAGTCATGTATTTCATTAGCCCATCCACTCATTTCACTTGATGATTTCTATTATTTCTAAGGTCTACCAAGCTTAATTTGTGTTCCCCAAATACCCTTTGGAGTGGGTCATCTCTTTGAAACTAAGTAAGCATGCAGAACAAGAAGTGTTTCGAGGGGGAAACAGGGAAGTAATATTTGTTATATAAACCAAATGCCATGTTTCAAGGTGTGGAAGGGGATAGAGGAGAAATGGAAGAAAAACAGAAAAAAATTTTATTTGAAAAAAGTAAACAGTATTTGTATAATAGTAAAAAGTATTTTGAAAACACAAAAGCGTTTACTTTTCCTTTCCTGCTATATGTTTACATTATATTACTCGTGTTCAATACACTGATTTTGTATATGCATAAATAAATTCAACAATGATAATTTAACTTTGAAAATGTAAGACAAAAAGTATATTACCCATATCATCCAAATCAATGTATATTAGGAGCTTAGTGTATTGTTATCCAATCTGCCTTCTTCACCTACAAGAATCTTTCTGTTACTTGTATTGTTTTAAACTTAGCTTTTTTTATTTACCTTTTCTATTTGAATCTATGAATGATTTGGTTTTTTTAAAAAACAGAATCTTAGTATTGAACACTGTTTTTGAAAATAGTTTATAATTTTTACAAATATCAACTTACTGTATATTGACAAATATCTTGGGACCTTATATGTACCAGATATTGTTTATATACACCCTGAGATATACAACAAAGACAAACAAAATCCTTACTTCAAAGATCTTATGCTCACATAAAAAGATAAAAATATTACATAATAAGACAATATGTGGTACATAGGAAGAGGTGCTGAGAAGAAACAAAGTGCAGTAGGCTGATGGAAGAAGGAATTGCCAAGGTGGTCAAACATTTAGCTTGAGGTGTCCAGAGAAGACCTTCTTCATTTGGGTAAAAATATCAAAGAAGCAAGGGAACTCCATCATGGAACAGAGTTACAGAGAGGAGGTAAGGCATTCCCTGGAAAGGTATAATCAAGACATACGAATGCATATTCCTGGGAGCAGAAGGCCATTCCAACTGGGAAGGAGATGTGGTCAGATCTGTCTCAAAACAGATACACAGGACTGCAGACCACAGACACTCCTTGGCTCCTACTCCCAAGGAACTGAAAAGACATTATGAATAGGAGCAGAGAGCAATAACTGGTATTTTAAGCTTATTGCTCTATATCCTGAGATAAAAGGATCTAAATCAAGTCAGGACTGCAATTGGAAAATTACCCAATAAGATATTGGAAGGAATAATGACCATGGCCACAGCTCTACAGTGGAAGGAAGAGAGGCAGTCAACCCCAAATTTATTGCTAGATCAAATGCAGGCTAAAAAATCAATATCATGTATTTATTGATCTCCTATGTATAATTTGTCAGTAGACTGTAGGAGTAATATGGTTCTCAGTGGCTTTCAAAGCTAGCTAGGCATTGTTTATCTCTCACATTATCTCACCCCTCCATCATGGTTTTCCCTCTTAAAGTGCCCCCATTGCCCCCTTTCTCCCTTACTAATATCCTTCTCCTGTGGTCCTACCTCTCTTGAGCTCCTTCTTTCCCTTTATCCCCCAGGTGCCGTGTATACCCTTCCCTCCCCCCTCCCTTAAACTAACCCAATTTTTATTCATATCTCCCTTATTAAGGCCTGCTTCCTACTGTTCTTCACTTTCAGGTTCTTTCTTTTCCTTTACCTCCCTGTTTCCTTTCCATTATCCTGGTTCTGTAGTTATGTCTGGTTGCATACTTATTTATCAGAGTCTGGTTCCAGGGAGAACATATGTGGATTTATTTTCTGAGTCTGTTACTTCACTTAGTATAACAGTTTCTAGTTCCATCCATTCACCCTCAAATTTCATGATTTCATTTTTCTTTACTGCTGAGTAGAACTCCATTGTATAAATGTATCACATTTTCATTATCCATTCATCACCCGAATGACATTTATGCTGTTTCTACTTCCTAACTATTGTGAAAAGTGTAGCAATGAACATGGATGTACAGGCATCTCATGGGTATATGCCAAGGAGTGGTATAACTGGGTCAAATGGTAGGTTCATCTGTAGTTTTTTAAGAGTTCTCCACACTGCTTTCCATAAGCGTTGAACCAGTTTGCAGCCCCACCAGCAGGGGATGAGTGTTCAACTTTTCCCACACCATCTCCAACATTTGGTATCATTTGATTTCTTGATCTTCAGTAGATGAGTATTCCCCTTTCCCCACACCATCTCCAACATTTGGTATCATTTGATTTCTTGATCTTCAGTAGATGAGTATTCCCCTTTCCCCACACCATCTCCAACATTTGGTATCATTTGATTTCTTGATCTTCAGTAGATGAGTATTCCCCTTTCCCCACACCATCTCCAACATTTGGTATCATTTGATTTCTTGATCTTAGCCAGTCTGAATGGCATGA
>NW_008348795.1:3182908-3225710 GCF_000622305.1 Nannospalax galili
TACAAGTAGAGATCCAGTTCTGCCAGCACCATTTGATGAACATGCTGTCTTTCCTCCAGTTAATGTTCTTGCTCTTTGTGCTCAGGGTTGTTTTGGCTATCCAAGTTCTTTTGTGCTTCCATGTGAATCTTAGGAGTGTTTTTTTTTTTTTTTGCAGTTCTGTGAAAAATGTCATGGGGGTTTTGATTGGCATTGCGTTTAATCTCTATATGACTTTTAGTAGGATGGTCATTTTCACAATATTAATTCTTCCAGTCCATGAGCATGGGAAGTCCTTCCATCTTCTGATGTCTTCCTCAATCTAAAAAATCTCTTTCTTTAATGATTTAAAATTTTCATTGTAGAGCTCTTTAATGTCTTTGGTCAGGTTTATTGTGAGATTCTTTATTTGACAGCTATTGTGAAGGGGAGTGTTTCCATGTGCTCTTTCTCAGATTGTTTGTTATAGGTATATAGGAAGGCTACAGACTTTTGTGGGTTAATTTTGTAACCTGACACTTTACTGAAAGCGTTAATAATTTCTATGAGTTTTCTGGTTAAAGAGAAGTGGGGATGGTGGACAGCCTTGTCTGGTTCCTGATTTCAATGGGAATGCTTCCAGTTTTTCTCCATTTATAATGATGTTGGCTGTGGGTTTGTTATATATGGCTTTAATTATGTTGAGGTATGTTCCCTCCAGTCCAATTCCTTCTAGGACTTTGAACATAAATGCATATTGAATTTTGTCAAAGGCCTCCTCTGCATCTATTGAGATGACAATATGGTTCTTGTCTTTCTAGGTAAGTTTTATCTGAGAACAACTGGTCTTTGCCCAAGATTTATCTACATGACACACAGTAACTAAAAATACCAGACTGGTGGAACTAACCTTCTTGGGTGTTTAACAGACATACTTTGAAGTCTATAATAATTTTGTCAAAGGGACATAAAGGACACTTTTTGCTACTTGCCCTCCTAGGTTGACTAGTTCCACCAGGGCACTATGAGCATCTCACAAAATGTCCTATAATGGTGGTGGGTCACCTGTCCTCTTGATCAAGGAGGCTGAGGAGACCCCACCAGATGGACTTGAACCAGTGTCCAGTCTATAAAGAGGAGGGTCAACACAGAGGAATCATTTCCTCCATGCTTCCAAGAGAAGCCAATGATGTTCGAGCAGAACCTTTGATTTATCTTCACATAGGTGGAACTGGTGAAAGAAAGGAGCCAGGGGCTCCTCCTAAGCCCATGTGACCACTGAGGAACATATTATTAAATGACCTTAAGATTTGAAAAAAAATTCTGTTTATCTGGAACAACTGTGTGGCTTTAAACACCCAAAAAGAAAGTATAACCAAAGATTAAAGGGGCCAATATAATTTCATAAGAGACCATATGTATAGCTAAAGGCTACATAGCAAGCCACAATGCCAGACAGGCGATACCTCCTTCTGAGTTGTTGGCCAGGGTGTCCAAAGGGATTCCCAGATGGTAACCCAGCAGAGAACTGGGACACTGAACAGCAGACCCCAATCTTATCCAAAGGAATATTGACAACTGAATACCACTAGATGAGGAACAGCTGACCCTCCTATAACAAAGACCTCTAGATAGGCCGACTAGATTCACCCAAAGGACAAATATTGGGGAATGGCTGGGGGTGCCAACCACACAGCAGACAGCAGCAGGGATATCAAAGCTTAAGGGATCTAGTGAGGGGAGGGAGGCTACGGGAGGGTGCCAACTGGGAAGTGGGTATATAAAAACAAATTCTTCAAAGCATAAAAATTTGCTCCTTAATAACTAGTAGTTGTGAAAAACATTACCATTGAAATCTACCTGAGGACTTTATATCCATGCTCAGATGCTAAGGAGCTCAGAAAGTAACTGATTGTGACTAGTAATAGTAAGATATATAGAGATTAGAAACACATATGCATCTTAGTGTCAGTTGTATTAAAAATGAATTTTTCTGTATGAAACTGTGTATTTTAATAATGAAATGGAAATCTTTTTCAAAGTTTAAAACCTTATTTAATTTTATGTCTTAGAGGGTTTATACAGAGTACAATATTGCATAACTGTGTTAATTTAACTGTAAACCTAATAATTTACAGCCAATTTTGAAAGGGAAGCACCTTAGCTTTGGAAATTGTTATTGAATATGTCAATGCTGTTGTAATGAAATGCCTCTTCTAATCATTTGGTTATGAAATAAATAATTTAAAAATAATAATAGTAATTAGTAGATGTGAAAAGCATTACATTAAAATCTACCTGATGACTTTATATCTATGCTCAGATGCCAAGGAGCTCAGAAATTAACCAACGTCACTATTAATAATCATATATATGGAGATTAGAAATGCATGTGCAAACATTTTAATGTCAATTGCATTGAAAAAGAATTTTTCTGTGTGAAACTGTATTTTAATAATGAAATGGAAATCTTTTTAAAAGCTTAAAACCTCATTTAATTTTATGTCTTATAGGGTTTATACTGAGTAAATACTGTATAACTGTAATAATTCAACTATAAACCTAAAAATTTACAGCCAATTTTGAAAAAGATGCATCTTAGCTCAGAAAATTGTTATTGAATATGTCAATGCTGTTATGAAATGCTTCTTTTAAGTATGTGGTTATTAAATAATAAACTGAAAAGAAAAAAGAAAAAAAAAGGGGATCTAATGTACTGTAAAAAAATCAATAACAAGAAGAAGAATCAGGTTTTCTGTTTTCTTATAGATATAATGCTTTGTAGGTTGGCCAGATTCCAAAGGATGGACTCACACCCAAGAATATTCAGAGAGCTCGAATTAGACTTGACAGTCTTGTAAGCATGAAAAATAATTGTGGAGGGTATGAAATGGGGGAGTTTAAAGAAGCAATGTGGAGATGGGAGATGGGATCTGAATGTGACAAAAATGCATTCTATGAAAATTTCAAAGAATCAGTAAAAATTGTAAGTGAATAACAAGAGACCGGCAGATGCCTCTGAGGGTACGGGTGCTTGCCTTCCAGCTTAGCCACCTGAGGTTAATCCCCACAACCCACATGGTGGACTGAGAGAACCAACTCCCTCATGCAGTCCTCTGACCTCTGTACACCATGGCGTTTTCCCTGCCTCCATCAAAAATAAATCAATGGTATAGCATAGCATAGCATAGAATAGAATAATGGGTTCTGGGGTGATATCAGGTTTATTTATCTGAGCACATGGAAGAAAGCAGGTGTTCCTTATGAGATGGGGCAGATCACAAAATAAAAATACTGAAGAAGATGACATTACTTTTTTTCTAGCTCTTTCTATTTGATATCCAAGTGCTGATTATAAATAAACAATGGAATTTCCGTGATGGAATTAAAAAACGTTCGAATAGAGATACAGATCTGGGGCCCTCAGTATATGGATTACATTTCAAATAATTTTTTCACATGCATATATCTTAAGCATAACTTAATCTTTTCTGTGTAATGAATGACCATATGTGGGATATTGGGTTTAGAATTTCATAATTCATAAGTATAAAGTGTCTTCCTTAAATACTATGCCTATTTAAGCTCTCTACATAATCATTCAACATTTTTCAAATGATAATTTAAGTAAAATTGCATACATACATATAGCTTTTGCCTGCGTTATGCATTACTTTGGATAATCATTGAAGATATTTATGGTTACAAACTAAATGGAAATATGATTCCATAAAAAATTCTCCAAATATATGGAGATAAATGTATACATTTGCACATATACACAAAAACACACACAATCATGCTACAAATAACTTTGACAAATACATGAAATTTATGAAGAGAACAGCAAATTTTAACTGATATAAAGGAATACATTTACAAATATTTTCATAATGATTAGAAAAATAAAATACTGAAAAACTTTCAACTATTTCATTATAAATATATTTTATCATAACCTTAAAAGCAACTCACAGAATCCTTTTTTAGTATTTATAAATTAATTTAGAGCTTCTTTGAAAAATAAATTGGTTTTTAAAAGGAGAAGAGTAATAGAATCCTAGCTCTATTTAACATTTAATTGTATTTAAGAATAAAAATGATTGAATTTGTGCCATACTGGTTTCAAAATCGGTAAGTTTTCACATAGGCAGTAGGAGTTATTTAAATTAATATGCAGCAAAAGAGATTTTGCCATCAAGATTAAAACAAGAAATGCACAACCTAATGGTTTTAACCTATTCTATTTACAAAAGAACACTTTCATTCTGAAAAAAACAGTGTGTGTGTGTGTGTGTGTGTGTGTGTGTGTCTGTCTGTCTGTCTGTCTGTATATGATTTACTATACCAAAATGTTGATGGGAAGTGGTTGTGGAAATAAGACAGGGACTAGTTAACACTAAGTAGTAAAGTATGAAGATCTTTCAGTTACATGGACATATACATTTATGTTCTGTTTTACTTAGCAATATGTTTCAAGTCCATCCATGCTACAAACAGCAGTATTTTTCTACTTTTAAAATATTCCATGTGGTTATCAGAGGCTAGAGTATGGGAATGAATAGGAAGATAATAAACAAAGAGTACACAGTTCAGTTAGAGGCAAAGAAAACTATTTGAATTAATAAATATTGTTAGTGAATTTGTTTTGATCATTCCACATTCTAAAGATGGGTCATGATATCACTTTGTAGCTACCAAACATATGCACTTATAATGAAATTAAAAGGGCAGGAAACTAACGTTTTCATAAGTGAATGACCAATACATATGAAAGTAAATCTTTATCCTTAAATGAGGAGGCATGGATTGTGCAGCCCATAGCTGTTAAGGACGGGTCAGGAGGTTCAGGGAGTGAGAAGATCACATAACTAGGAAAGGCACTTTTGCCAAACATGGCTTCACCACCATCTGTAGCTCTCATTTTCCCAAACTTGCCTCTGAAATATTTTGCCGTCATTCATTAACTCTGTTGTTCTTTTTCATTGGTTTTTGAGACAGGGTCTCCCTATAGCCTCAGCTGGCCTGGAACTCACTATGTAGACCAGGTTGGCCTCTATCTCACAGAGATATGCCTGCCTCTCCCTCCCAATTGTGGGGATTAAAGTCATGTGCCTTCATGCCCAACAATTCTCTTATGGTTTTTCAGTAGCTCTGACGTTAGTTGCCTGATCTTGATAGTAGAGACTATAACTGAAAATAAATGTGGAATGCATGTGACGTGCCTGACCAGTAAACGCAAACAAAGAAGCGAGGAAAGACAGCAAATTCCTACGTAATCCTGAAAGGTATAAGAATGATTTATATAAATGAGAACGGTTCTCATAAATTATTAATCGGCCGAAGAAAACATTGATTCTTTACAAAGTCATTATTTAGTGTAGAGTAAATTGATTCAGAGATCATACGAAGAAAAGGGACAACAAATATCAATTGCATTTCGCTTTGCAAAGCATTATACCTTTTTTCTGCTATTGAAAACTCTTGTCTAAATTTTTCCATTTATTTTCCTCAAAAATATGAGTTTAATTAAGCATGGGGATGCACACCTCTCCTTTCCAGGAGGCCAAGCAAGAAGATAATGATTTGACATAGCCTGTGGTACACAGAAAGACTGGGCTCAAAAAGTATTTGAAAGTTTCTGTATGTGTGTGTGTGTGTGTGTGTGTGTGTGTGTGTGTGTGTACCCATGTGTGTTTATGTATGTGTAGACATATTTAAAGCAATGCCTCTAAAAACCACCTAGATATATATTTAATATGCCATAATGGTTGTAGTTTACAATAGTACCTAAAATAATAGGGTACATTATTACAAGACCTTTCCCCTTGATAAAACTCAGTATGCATTTCACATAATCATCTTATGTATTCAAAATATTATGTAGCACATTTGCCTACTTTCAAGCTGTGCTCAAATTAGCATAGCATTTTAGATTTCCCCAATCTCTTTCCTCTACCCGAGTAATTTTCCTTAGAATGTTTGTAAACAGAATAATACTTGCAAAATCTATTGTACCTTCTTCTGCTTCAAGTTAAACCATTTAATTTCTTCCCACCTCTGATAAAAAGAAAAAAATGGCAATAGCACAATACATCATATTATCAATGTGTGGTGTATGCAACAAGAAACTATTTTTGATTCCACCCTCCACCTTCCTGTCTCCAAGTTCAGCTTTATTTAGGGCACACTGGCAATAAAAAATGTAGATAGATGAAAATCCTGTAGAAAATACTGAGCTTCAACCTGAATTTTTAATGTGTTCTAATAATATTCACTGAATCTTAGTTCCATTAGAGAAAAATCTCCTAAATAGAAAATTCTGAGAGATGACAGAGTCCATGGGAATTGTTTCATGATGTCTTGCTATGCTGCCTAAATTTCATATGCACAACTCTGAGATGGGGAGAGCTGGAGGGTAGTTGGGGTCTGGAGGTTTACTTGTCTTCAGATTTCTCCTCTGAAAAGCAATGGCAGCAAGGTCAGGCCCCATGTATTAACATAAGGGGAATATTATCCAAGAAAAACTTGGATGGATGTGATTAATATAGTCATTTCAAGTAAGTATATTTGCAGTCAGCATTTATTATATTCTGTGTTTATTTAATTCTGTCTCATGGTTCTTTTTTTCAAATTTTTATTTATATTTTTATTTTTTATGTGTATGAGTGTATTGCCTGCATGTATGTGAGTGCACCCATGTCATGCAATGCTGCGGAGGTCAGCGATGTCAGAAGAGGGCTTTGGATTTCCCTGGAACTGGAGTTAAGGACAATTCATAGCTGCCATGTGAGTGCTGGGAATCAAACCTGGGCTCTCTGCAAGACCAGTCAGTACTCTTCAGCGCTGAGGCATCTTGCCAACCCTGTCTCATGGTTCTTAACCAGTTACCAAACTCTTGAAAGACAACACCCTTAATTTTCCAAGCCCCCCTTGGCATCTGCATTTACCAACAGTACACAAGTGTTCAGGTAATGTACAGTGTCATGGGGAGACAGCTGGTGATACTGTAACATATAAAACTTGATTTTCCTACTGAAAATTCTCCTATTCAAAAGCATGATGAAAGAATGGGCATGAAGAATATTATTGCACTGAAAATTAATATTGTTTATTCAGTGAGATGCATTTTGTGATACATTATTGGCTCATGGATCATGGCAGAAAAAGGGGTAGAGAGAAAACTGATGCAGCCTTCAACTCTCACTAGTAAAGCTTTCTCATACAACAGTGTGATGTACATAGAAGGTCATAACTGGCCAATTTTAAAGAGTGTTGGCCCTTGTATAGGACTCCTATATTGAACCTCACCCGTCCACAGCCCAAGGGACCATTGCTCAAGAAGGGGCAGAAAGATTATAAGAGCCAGGGCTGGTTCATAAACACAGTGAAGCAGAGGCTTTCAGGCCACTGAAGGCTTGCACATTTGGACTTCTGGCAATAGTGGCATCAAGCCCAAGACACATTACAACTCAATTAAGCAAGGGCCAAGAGGGGAGGAGAGAAATGGATGGTGGACCAGCCCTAGGCTGAGAACTATTGGAGACTGATTGTTGCTGAGTAAAGGAAAGTATGTCTTACATATGATTTCCAGATGGGCTAACTGGACTCTAGGGGATAATTTTACACTGAGAGGCATCTGGTTACAAATTCTTGATTGCTTAGGATTTAACATGATTGGCAGAACACATGAGGTCTGGTGGGCAGTTGAAGTGCATGGATGGGAGAAGGGGGTCTCAATTTGAGAACTGTTTTATGAAATTACAAAAGCTTTTTCTAAATATTTTAAATTTTACTTCTTCCTCCTTATATTCCTTCCTATGCCCTGCCATCCCAGTTTCTACTCCATTTAACCCTTCCTAGTCTAATATTACCCTCCGCCCTTCATATCTCTGCATTCTACCACCACTCTCAGGAAGCTTCTCCATCACCCATCTAGCTATGAGAGAGAATATGTGATGTTTGTCTTTAGGAGTCTGGGTTACCTCACTCAGGATGATTGTTTATAATTTCATCTATTTACCTGCAAATATCATAATTTCTTTATAAGAGCTTGTGCTGGATAGCTTTAGTGTCAACTTGACACACCTGGGTTGAGGGAGCCTCAACTGAGGAATTTCCTCCATTGGAGTGGCCTGTGGCCATGTCTGTGAGACATTTTCTTGATTGTTGAGTGATGTGGGAGGACCCAGCCCACTGTGGGTCGTGCCACCCCTGCGCAGGTGGGCCTGTTTTGGGTAAGAGAGCAAGCTGAGCAGGGGCCAGGGGAGCAAGCCAGTAAGCAGCATTCCTCCCTTGCCTGTGCTCCAGCTCCTACCTCCAGGTTCCTGCCCTGAGTTCCTACCTTGGGCTCCCAGATGAACTGTGACCCGGGATATGTAAGCTAAATGAACCCTTTCCCTCAAAAGTTGGTAGTGATCAGAGTATTTTGTTACAGCAATGAAGAACAAACTAGGACAGAGCTGAATAGTATTCCATTATGTATACTATAGAAGCTTCTTAAAGTATATACATCATAAAAAGAGATTAAAAGGACTTATCCCCTAACTGGAGGACATTGCTCTTTTTACACATCATAGGTTAATTTTAAAAAAGCAAGAATACAACAAACAAACAACAAAAACCCTCAATGCCGAAAATGAACTCCTATTCTGGAAACTGTTGACTACGAGTCCCATAGACCCTCAAACCTTGCTGGTTGTTGCTCCTGATCATGGTTAACCACAAAATCTAGATGGTAAGTTCATCTTGATGAACACACTACATACATGAATTGTAGAACAAATAAGGAGAAATCAAGCTGATGCTGATATCAGCGACTCATCTCTACTAACTAGTGTCAGTGTGGAAAGGTGCTGTGTATGCTACCAGAAGGAAAAAGTCATCACCTTTACCCAGATGTGAACCCTGTGAACTACAATAATAACAGACCTGGCAAGATATGCCCATCTATGCAATGATGGCACCAATATTATGGTAGTAATCAGCCACTCGGTAATTGGATTTAAGGTCTTCTTCCTAGGATAGAGCCCATATCTGACATTGTTAACAAGCATAGGAATACAAGGCTAAACATATCACAGGACATTGGGGAGAACCTAAGACTAGGTTCTACTAGATAATTATCACATTAAACTGAATCTTAGAGATTTATTGTTATACCCATAGATTAATACATCTCTGAACTTTCAACAGAGAAGTTCATTATGCAACAGATGGTGATTAACACAGAAACCCACAACTGACCCCCACCCTCCAAGGCTCAGAGATCACTATGCAAGAGGGTCTGGAAAGATTGCGAGAGCCGGAGGTGATGGATGACCACAAGAAAACTGCTGCTCAGTTATTCATATGAACTCACAACAATGGTGACATCATGTACAAGTTCCATGCAAGCTCAAACCAGGATAAATCCTGGGGGTAATAATGGGAAATCAGATAGGTGAGGGGATTTAGATACCATCAAATTATGTAGTATAAAAATCTCAAAATTTCAATTAAATATAAGTTTTTAAAAGAAAGAGAAAAAGAGATTGTGTATCATTAATTAGAAATTCTGGATATTAGGGAAGATGTATCTCATCAATATTTTGGGGGATATAACCAACATGCTATGTACTTTTCTCACAAAACCAAAATTAATGTTTATTTTTTAGTAATTTGTCATTCACTATATTAATGAGGCTCACATAGTAATTTTTCTAGATACGGAAAGATAAGGTTTTGTTGCACATAAAATGTCTTGAAATTTAGAAAAAAATATTTGAATCAATGTTTGCTTGTTTGTTTGTTTGTTTGTTTTGATATGGGGGTCTCCCTGTAGCCACAGCTTGCCTGAAACTCACTATATAGATAGGCTGGTCTTGATTTTACAGATATCTACCTGCTTTTACCTCCAGAATACTGAGATTAGAGGAGTGCACCGCCATGCCTGGATTTAACTTTTTTATTTGTTCTTATTTCTTGTGTATGAGTATTTTGCATGTATGTAATTGCATCCATCTTGTGCAATGCCAGTCAAGTTCAAGAGAGTATTGGATTCACTGGAACTCGAATCACAGCAGTTGTTAACCACCGTGGTAGCTTTTGGAACTGAAACTGAGTCCTCTACAAGTGCAGCTAGTGCCCTTAACAGCTAAGCCATTTCTGAGACCCTTGATCAATTTTTAAGTTTAATATCAAATTTGGAACTTAATATTGATCATTGAGGAATTAATGCTTGTGTATCTCTTACTTTTGCTGGTGAAGTGTATTTTACCCTCCCCTATGAAAATCTCAAACTATGATCACTACGTTTTTTTAATTACATAATCTTCTTAAATTTTTTAAAATTTATTCTTATTTTATGGGTATGAGTTTTTGCCTGCATGTATGTAAGTGTACCATGTGTGCACAATGCTCATGGAGGCCAGAAGAAGGCATTAGATGTTCTGGAACTGAATATGTAGAGAGTGTTAGCCTTCATATGAGTGCTGAAAATCAAGCCCAGGTCTTCTTAAAGAGCAACCAGTGCTCTTGCCCACTCACTGAGGTATTGCCCTAGTCCCAATATCCTGCAATCTTAAAATCGAGTGTGATTGGGAGTTTATAATAGAAGGAAGATGCTCTACCACAAGCATAAAATCCATCCAATTTCTGATTATAATAGACTTACTCTTTTGTACCAGTCATGTGGTAGTCAGTAAAAACATGTTGTCCCAGATCAACCTTATGAATGTATTTTCTTCCAAAAGAACGTTGAAAATGGTTTTAAGAACCTCCATGGGACTTTCGTGGATGATCCAAGTAGGTCTAGTCTATTGGTATGACTATTAAAGATGGTGAAACTGTGAGGTCAGGAGTCAGAGAAAGAGAACTGATTAGAGCACTAGGATCACACAACTGGTTTCAGAGACAGAAGATTCTAAATGTGAATAATTGTGTGAAGCCTCTAGAGGTAGGAATCATGAATAGATTTCTGTATTAGTTACTTGTATCGTTGCTGTAACAAAATACATGACACAGTTAATTTAAAGGAGGGTTTATTTTGGCTTATAGTACCATGGGATACAGTCCTTCATGGTAGGGAAGAAGTTAACATAGCAGGTGTTGGAGGCAGCTGGCTGGACACGTTGTATCCACAGTCAGAAAGCAGAACAAATACAACCTACTGCTCAACTCACTTTCTCTTTTCTACATAGTCCGAAATCTCAACACATGAAAAGGTGCCACTCACAGTCATGATGGATCTGCCTGTATCAAACGGTTTATCTAGATAATCTTTCACAGGCATTCCCAGACATTTTTCTTCTAGGTGACTCTAGATCACGTCAATTTGACATCATAATTTCTTTGTACACATAATTTTTTTGAATTTATGATTTAGTGTTTTGCGTGCATATTTGAGTGCAACATGTGTTATGTAAAGCCTGCACAGATCAGCAGAGACTGTCAGATCCCCTATAGTTGGAGTTATGGATAGTTGGTAGCCACCATGTGGATGCTGGGAACCAAACCCAGATTCTCTGCATGAGCTGCCAGTGCTCTTATCCACTAAAGCATCTCTCCAGATCCGCGTCACAATTTCTTACTGCATCATTCAGAAAGGAAACATTCTTGATCTCTGTTCCATTTGACAGAGTAAAACCTCTGTCAAGCTTCTGATCATGGAAGAGAAAAAAAGTTTTTGCAGATAGTTAGAAACCACTAAACCTGGAGTGGAGAAATGGCTCAGAAGTTAAGAGCACTGGTTGCTTTTGCAGAAGATCTGGGTTCTGTTTCCAGCACCCACATGTCCACTAACAAATACCTATTCGTATCGCCAGACCCAGTGGATCCAGGCTTACTTCTGACCTCTGCAGCTATTACATAACATGGGTACACTTACATACATTCAGACACTGCAAGCATACATGTAAAAAATAGAAATAATAAATAAAAATATTTTAAAAAGAATTCACTAAACCCGTGACTGGATGTTACAATCACAACTGAACACAATAAAAGCTAAATAAGAAAGATGAGGGTTTTTTTTAATCTTTTTAGAAGAAAGTGTATTACATTTTTTTTTACTCTTAAAAACCTTTATTGAGATGTGACTGCATTCCAATGGCTGTTTAGGTATCACATATTTAACACTATTTACCTCGACTCTGAGTAATTAGTAGCCAACTTCCATCTGATCACTGTAACTTTAGGAATTTTTTTGTAAAATGTGCAAAAAAAATGATTTTAGCAACAACCTAAGTCTAAGTGCTATATAAGAGCTGCTTGGAACCATGTTGTTTAGTGTTCATGGTGTGATTTAATTATGATAATTGTAATCTTGCAAATACCAGTGTCACGAAAATTTTAAACAACACGCTAAACAAGTTAATGTCCCATTTTTTGCTAGTATTGAGAAAAAGAAAAACGATAGTAATCACTTCTTCATAAGGTTGTGATAATTTTATAAGATGTTAAAATGTAAAGCCCCGACTTAAATAATTTTGGTTTTATTTAGCTTCATTTATTCATCATATGACAACTCCTTTTAGTTTGCTTCTAAGCTCTTTCCAAACACTCTTTAGCATAAAGCATAACTGATAACTGTATCCAAAGGAGCTGATGATGGGAATGAGTTTTCTTTTAAATGGTACTTACTTCTCCCCTCAGAAAATATGGGAAATAATTTAATACATGTAGATTTATAAACCTTGATTCATTACATGATTCTGAGTTATAAGGTTATAAATTTCAGATATAAAACATTCAGAGAACACAAAAGATGTGAAACCACTCCCATCTTACGTTAGCTACCCTTTGTCTTGAAAAATATGTATTAATGTTCAAATAAAAACTGATGTCAGAAATTCTCTTAAGTAACTGCAGTTAAAGGGATGAATGGCTGTCCCAGAGCCCACCTTGATGGTCTTTTGAATAATATATTTCAGAAATATACACAACCACCATTAGAAAAATATGGTTCCACTTGCCAAAGTGAATGCAAATGGTACAAAATTTAAAGGAAAATTACGATTTTATTTTTACATTATTTAAAAAATTATATAGGACAATCACTTTCCCTTAGTTAACAACTCCAGAGAGAAATGCACAAGGAGTCCTTTGAGTGGCTCCCAGAGAATTTTCTGGTTTCTCAGAGCACAAGTATGCATTTGTTACAGATAAGTCTGGGCCTCTCACAAAGGTGGCACAGCTGGCTGCTCCACTCTTGAAAGAAAAGTTATTGGACTCACTGAGTGAACCTTTCTTTCTCAGTTTGTACCAAAGCAAGTTTCTCTGATGAGTGGTCTCTTGGAAAAAAGAAAATAAACTCCAAATCAACGTTCATTGTTCTTTTCCAACAAAACAAGAAAGGAGGAGTGAACTGATTGATGATATTCTCCCTTTCCTATAAAACAACTCAAAAAGAACATTTTGTTGCTCTTTAATTTTTTTGTCAACTTAAATATTGTAGGATGAAAGAGAGTTATATTTTCAAAGTATAGTCTAGAGAGGAAGGGTGTGTGGAGTATGCCTTTAATCCCAGCACTAAGGAGGCAGGTGAACCTCTGTAAGATGGAGGCCAGCCTGGTATATATAGTAAGTTTCAGGTCAGTTAGAGCTACAGGAAGACCCTGTCTCAAAAAACAAACAACAAAAGTTAAAAAATACAACACAGTCTAGGAAACTAGAATACTGAAAGCAAGTGGGTGCTAAATTCAAAGGCGTTTTTGTATTTACCATACATAATGCAGAATTTTGAGCAGCCAAGAAAACATAATGACCATATTACATTATTTTATTTAAAATTTACTATAAGAACATTAATCATTTAGAGATTAGAATTGCTCTAAAGAACTTGAAACAAATTATTATAACATTTTATTTTTATATTAATGGATTTGATTTACATTTTCATTGATAATTATTAATTTTAGTAATAGCATTTCTTTCAGATTAGCTATATCATTGATGCAGCAGTGTGATGTTATTTGGACTCAAATAATATACTGTCTGGTCATCTTGGATAAATTTCTTAACTCTTGGTTCTCAGTTTATTCATCTACAATGTCCAAAAGTCCAAAAGCCCAAATAGATGCCCAAACACCATTCCAAAATAATATGTTATATTGGTGTGTTGAGAGGAGTAAATAAATTAAATGTATTAATTAAGGTATTGCTATATATATTTGGCAATTTTGAGGGTGCTAAACATGAAATTCCAAGTCTTTTAAAAAACTTTCCAGTTCTTTGATCAGTGTAATAAAAATATTAAGAACTGAGTTGAGACGATTTTAATGTCTTTCTCAGAACAATTACAAAAGTTTCTAAAAATTTACATTGAATTTGGGAGTAAAAAGATGCTGTGGAAGAAGAAACAGGTGCTTCATATTATATTAAAGGAAGTATCAAGAGCAGCATTTGTAGCCTAATATTATTAATAAGAATTAACCGTCACAGAAATATTACTTTGTGCTGGGTCCTTTGCCATGCAGTTCTCAAACCTGTGATAAGAATTCTCAAATGGAGGCTAAATGTAACAGTGGCAGGTGGAAAGTATTTTCAACCAAGTTTGTACATTGTTTCCTTATGTAACTTTTAGAAATAGCAAAGCCTAACCTTCACCTCTGGAGATCTAACTGATTTATCTATGGTAAAAAAAAATGGTAATTTGTGTGTACTAAAATGTCTTTTGGTATTTGAATGTGAATACATAGATAACTTTACTTATATATTTCCATGTACTTTGCAGGAAAAATCATTTGGAAGGACATACAATTCTCCCAATCCAGCATCTATTTGGGCTTTTAGACTAGATTATATGACCAATGTGAATTAAAACAGCAATAATTCACCCCCTAAAAAGAGAGTAAGTGAATAACTTACTGTGGGTAGGTGTGATGATTAGTATAGTTTGTCAACTGGAGAGGATCTGCTTTCACCCAGGAAACAAGCCTCTGGGCTTGTCTGAGAAGGTAAGTAGATTAGGTTAACTGAAGTAGATAGACAAACACCCAAGGGAGCATGACCAGTCCATGGGCATATGTAGACTGGACTGAATCCAAAGGAGAGAGCAAGGTGAGAAGTAGCAGTCCTCACTCTCAGCTTCAACCACAGACAGACACAATGCAACCAGCCCTGTCAAGCCCAAGCTGTTGTGGCTTCCCTGTTGTGATGAACTGTTCCCTTGAACTGTGAGACAAAATAAACCACACTTCCTTAAGTTACTTTGGTCAGGTATTTGGTTGCATCAAAGAGACAACTAACACAATACAGGGAGGTGAACTAAATTTTGCTTATTTACTTTTGTTTTAGTCACACTGCAAATTCTTCTCCTCTAACCCAGGAATGATGATTTTCCAAAAGGAGCTTTCTTATTTGTTCTAAATTAATCATGACTAGGGAAAGGGTTCATGATTTCTAAGATCCCTTCTCCTATCTCCAATCAACAGTACTTAGTAGATAACTGTTAATAACAATAGTTCTAGTGTCAGGTATAGTAGCTGAGTACAAATGTCAACTCTATAGGTCATGTTTACTATCCATGGAAAACTTCCTGAAACTCTATAGGTCTGGCTTTGGTTACCTGCATAAAAAAATGAAGTGTGAAAAGTAGGGTTATTGAAAGAAATAAATGAGGTAAGAATGTAAATATCTTTTTGTTCCTTTTTCATATAAGATTTCACTATGTGTCCTGGACTGTCTTCAAACATCCTCTTGTCTTATCCTTATAAGTGCTGACATCATGGTGGTGTACCACGATAGCCACTGCATGTAAATATTTTATAATATTGACTATATCAAAGTAAACAATATTGTGGATAGCAACTTACTAACAAAAAAATTATATCTGATCTTCTCTTGGAAGTTATTGTTTAAAATATGCAAATTACCAATGTAGTGGCACACGTCTTTAGTCTCTGCACTCAGGAGGAAGCAGGGGATATCTCCATGCGACTGAGGCCAGCTTGGCTTTCCAGGCCAGTGGGGGCCACAGGAAGCCCCTATCTCACAAAACAAACAAAGCAACAAGCAAAACCCATACAAAATATAAAGGTATAGTCTAAGAAATTTTAATAGCTGCATTACATTATACTGAGTCAACCTACAGCTTTATACTTCCTGCCTGTCCCCTTAAATAGTTTGTAGCAGTTTCCCAGAGGAACAAACTACAAGTTGAGATTGTCCCTTTCCTGAGTTTTACAGATTCATTTTCTCATCAGCATGTCAAGATATTCCCAAACTATCTCTTCAAGTTAATCACTGTGCATGTCAAATCAGAGTCCATTGCCATTTTTATTTCTAAACTACTATAAGGCCTGAGACTCAGGAGATAATGAAACTCTGGGTATTAGAACGCAGGATGAGTAGATCTCTGGATACCGCACTCACTTTCCTCCAACTCAGAGAAGGGAAAAGAATCTGACCATCAGAACTGGTGCTTGTTTCTCTATCTGTTCTTAGAATTGCCTGATTCACAAGTACATTTTCTTAGTCTTTTCCCTTCCCTTTGTGAATATTCATATTGCAGAAACACTGCAAATATTTGAGTATGTTCTTGTGGCAGATTGAATGGAGGCCACTAGGAGGTAGAGTACTTTCTTAGAACGTATGCACTCTTTGTACTCCAGAGGCTTACACAGTACTGGTAAAGCAGACGTTTTGATATTTATGATATATAATTTTATTACATCCTACTGAAATAAAAGAACAAACAAATATGGTTCACATGTGTAAGTTGAATCATTCAGTAGAGAAATCTGAGGAAATAAATTTTAAGATGAGTTTAAATGAAGAGGTGGAATATTCCAGGCCAAGAATGATAGGAAGAAACATTTCTGCACTGAGATCAGGCTTGGCCATGGAAGCAGTGTAAAGGATCTACTGGGAGCAGAGGCTACATCTGAACGTCAGAAAGCAGGAAGTAAGAGGGGTGGGAGATCAGAAATAGTTGGCATATCACAGATAATTGATTGACCCTGTATTCTGAGTCACTGAGAAGCAACTGATGTGATTATGTTATGTTCTTAAAGTATTTTCATGGTTTCAGAATGAAAAGTGAATTGAAATAGCAAGGATAATATAAAACACAGAATTTGCTTGTGGGTGACAGGTATAGAAGAGAAACAGTTTCAGAATATGGATGAGTTAGAACCTGTAGTATTGCTCAATGGACTGCTCATGAGATGTTAAGGAGAGTCAAGCTTAAGAAGAATTTCTGAGTGTCTGGTTTAATATTGTAAGGAGGAATGTCAACCTGAAGGTAGTGAATACTTGCTGCGGACTTGTGTGGAATATGTAAAAAAAGTAACTCAGTGTTTGCCATATTCTGTGAATTTGTTTTATGTTATGTGCATCCAAACGATGATCTTGTGAGTGAGAGAGTGGAATCATTGATGATGCTGAAAAGGAAATTAATTCTGGAAAAATAGATATGAGACACCTTTAGTTTTCAAATATAAGATGCAAAACCATTGTAGTGAAGACGGTGTTGCATATAAGAAAAAGCTGCCAGATGTCATTGACGCATCTGTTTGAATGGCACATGTCTAAACAACATGTTATTTGTTTTATAAAAAGAAAGAAACCATGATTGTGTCAATTGTGATGGTATGCACAAGATCTGCTCAAGTTTAAGCCAGCCAAATCCCCAACCTGGAAGTGGAGGGGAGTAGGAAGTCAAACCCCTAACCAAAGAGCTATTGGCATATGATAGCATCTGGGAGAGGAAAAGTCAGTTTTCTTTATCAGTGTATCTCTGTCAGGTCAATCGTGCTCTCAGGGTGGTACCACTGTAAAGAGTATTCGGGCACCACAAATTGGACTGGATGGGGACAAAGTAAAAGAACATGAAGGTATGTGGTTAGGGAGTTGCGGGGGGGATCTTGGAGGAGTTGGGCGAGTGGAGAATTGATCAAAATCCATTATATAAATCTCTCGAATTAATTTAAAACTTAAAAATAAAATAAAACTGCAAGAAAGTACGAAACACATACATACACACAGAAATAAAATAAAAATGATAAGCCATTTTATTTAAAAAAATTGTTATTGCATTTCTGGTGTGACCTTGTCTGATCAAACTTTATAAAAACTTTTGCGTAATTCAGACTGGTATAAAATAAAATTAAAGGTTAGGAAATGTGGTGCACTAAAATGTTTCATAATTCTTCCTACCACTCACTAAATCAGCATAGAGATTCAGTTCTCCTTGCCTTTAGTGTTTGTTCCTCCTCCCTTCCCCTCTTCCTTTCACAGTCCATCAAATATTTACATAATTATGACACCCTGAAGGTCATAAAACAAGTGTGAACATGCATGACCTAAAGATTTCATAGTCCTGTTAAAATCTTTTTAATTGCTGTAATCATGAAGCAGATAACATGAGTTAAGAGGTGCCAGATTCTATGAAGCTGCTCATCTTTAAAATCTTGTCAACAAAGAAAACTGTCTGCTGGACATGGTCTCTTTCCCACTCAGCTGCATGACTATGTTAGAGTGTGTACCTGATCCAGGATTCATATTGGAGAAAGTTATCAGATCAGGTTCGTTTGACTTGGGAGTGTTGGATGTGAGGACATTTCGTAGTAGGGTACACCATGTGTAGAAAGAAGAAAGGATGGAGGAAATTGGAAAGAGAAAGAAAGGAGGGAACAAGGAAGGCATAGAGGAACTATTCAAATCCAGAAGCAAACTAAAGCGATGGAGTGACAGTAACTGTGTGGTTGTAACACCCAGCAGGTGTCTGTTCGTGAAGAGCTGTGGTAGGCTGTATTAGCTCCAGTCTCTGAAAGGAAACCATTCAATGAATCATATCTTTCTACAGTTACTGTTAAGAAGGTATTTTATAAAGCATGGTACTCAAAGCCATATTACATTTACTTATTGAGACAAAATTTTGTAAGCACTAGTGATACCTGTTTACATGAGTGCTGAGGTTAATAAATCAATTAAATCAACATATTAACTATAATAAGAGTCTGATTCCCAAGCAATCAAACAAGCCTCACACTGACTAATGTCCTGATTGTGTCCATTAGTTCATAAACCGTAATTCAGTTTATTAATCAGTGATGAAATGACTGAAGACCATTCATATCTGTGTGAATATCCGGTTCACTTTCAAGTCAAAGAAGGGCCAGGTATGGTGGTACACACCTTTACTCCTAGCACTCTGGAAGCAGAGTCGGGCAGATCTCTGTGAGATCAATACCAATGTGGTCTACAGAGCTAGTTCTAGGCCAGTTGAGGCTACAGGGAAACACTAAGAAAACAAACAATTTATTCAAAGAAAGCATGTTTTGATTCCTGTTACTCTTGGCACATTTCCAGCATAAAAGATCATACAGGAATATGTGTGAACTGTAAAACCGGGGATCAATTTACAACTCTAGCTAGGAGACACTGCTGTCATGCTTAATGAACCCTAAATGAGGGACGTATACTGAAGAAATAATTGCTCTATAAATTCCCCTGATGACTCACTGGTGATGGCAATTTTACAAAGAGCTGAAGGAACAAAAGGACTCTGACCACTTTTCACCATTGAATCTTACAAACAAGACTGATGAGCACAACACTCAAGGTCCTTATTTATTTTGGACCTGACTGTATTTTCAGTGGTGATCAGATGATAGGACACTAGGATAATAAAATGCAAAATTTTCCCTTTGACAGCAGAGCATTTTTAGTTGCCTCTGACAGAGTACCCAATTTCAAATTCAAGTACTGTTAGTCAAAGTTTACACGCCACGTATGAAGGAATACAGATACAGATTTAAGGGAAATGCTCACACTGTGCCAAGCACTGCACCCATACAGGAGTACTGAACACACTGCACAAATTAAACAAAATGTACACTTCTAATTTTTTCATGAGCTCAAAATGACATTTTACTGTAATTCAACTATGCTTGAAAAGAAAGTGTTCTATCTACAATAAGTGAACATAAACAGCAAACAAAGAATAGGAAACTGATCCTTGTTTATACCTAATAGCAAGAATAAATGGCGGTTGCCAAATTTGGAGAGGAAGAAGAAGCCACTCAACAATTACTATGGTTTATTGACACAGTTACCTTATTTCAAAATACTTTTCTCAGTAAATATCTAGCAATACATTTGGTGGGCTTGTGAATTGGTTCAGGTCATAGGTGGTGTTGGACCAGACATAGCCACATAAATCCAGCCCTGCTGTTTTCATAACATTAATTCTACCAATCCATGATCACAAGAGCTCTTTCCATCTCCTGTGTCTACTCAATCACTTTTTTCAAAGATTTGAAGTTTTGACTGTAGAGATCTATAATGTCTTTGTTTAGATTTATGACTAGGCTTAATGGTAATATTTCTGTGATCTTTCTCTGACTGCTGGTTTTTGGTATATAGAAGCTTTAGACTGACATGTAGTATTAGCGAGGGACAGTGGACATTTCAGTACATGAGTACACACCATAGATTAATGCAGTATAGTTAGCATCTCCCACTTCTTACCACTCCAGTGCACACTGCTGCTCTTCCAGTTCACAGCTCTGACTAGCCATGTGTATTCACTTACACATTTCCCTAGAAGTCCTAGCTTGGGTCAATCTACTTGACAAGATGACGAACACTGTGATTAATCATATGCATATTTTCATACTGTGCATGACTTTCTCTGTTGTGTGTTTGGGATGAATGAATAGTAGGTTATATGCTTCCTTAGCTATATGACCAACTTCTGTGTTCCAGATTAGCTGTTTCAGGTTGAACTCTGCAGTGGAAGTTGAGAATCCTTAGGAGTTTACTCTCTGGGACTTAATATTATAAGACTTCATCATATTCCTAAATAGAAGTGCAATGCTACACTGTTCCTGTTTTAATTTTTGGTACAGTAATTCTAGTATACATCTCTTCTCATGACCATTAATAATTTTCCTGAATGCATTTTATTTTCTGTTGAAAGAAGTTCCTGGTGTACTACAGTTCATAAACTCTTTTCTATTAAATCTTGTCTATGAAATTACTCGTGGGTAAAAGTAAATATATCATTGGGAGAAAGAGAATAAACAGTGATCTCTGAGAATTCATTGGCTTGCTGTGACAGTGGACTAGTTTTAAGGTGTGCTTCCTTGGACAGATGGATTGGCTAAGGAAGTGAAGGTGTTCACAGGCTCAGTTCCTTCCCCAAGACCCTCAGTGACGAAGGAGGGCAACCACGCCTCCCAGTGGTCTCTTGACGCCACACGTGAGTTCCTGCACACACTAACTATGCAAAGGGAAATAGTCCTTATCCAAGAGTGTTACGGTTATTGTCCAACCTTGTCTATTAGCTTTACACTGAAATTTTATATCAATATAAGACACAGTTTCAATAACAAAGATTTTTTTTTTATCTTTTTGAGATAAGGTCTCCCTGTAGCCTCAGCTGTCCTGGAATTCATTATGTGGATCAGGCTGGCCTTGAACTCACAGAGATCCGCCTGCCTCTGCCTCCTGAGTGCTGGAATTAAAGGCGCACACCACTAGGCCTGGTGATAAAATATTTTAATAGTCATAATAAGCAGTTCAATATTTTAAAAATGAAATGCTAAAATAATTAATGAAATAGTTCTCTACGGAATAAGCAATACTTATGGAAAAATCATGAAGAAAGAGATTTAGAAAGAAAAACTGAGGCAGTTTGTGAAAAGAAAACTATTTGCATAATGTATAAAATAATTCAAAAACAAGATATGCTTTGAAAATCATAACATAGCTAATCACAGTGTATATTACAGAGATGAAATTTTCTGCTTAAAGCACTGAAGTGTAACTTTGAAATGAATTAATTTTATCAAAATGAGAATCTCCTTCACAAAAAAAGTCTTTTAAAATAAGCAAAAAAGTCTTTTAAATTAAGAAATAATCATGAAATTTTCTCTGATAAGAATATATAGTTTGGTGCTGGAGAGATGGCTCATGGCTTAAGAACACTGACTGCTCTTGCAGAGGACCCAGGTTTGATTCCCAGCCCCCACATGGCAGCTACGAACCTTCCTTAACTCCAGTTCCAGGGGAGTCTGAGACCCTCTTGTGACATCCACGGCATTGCACGACATGGGTGCACTCACTGTCATGTAGGCAATATACTCATACACTTAAAATAAAAATAATAAATTACAATAGAATATATAGTTTCATCCATGAATTTTATAGTCTGTAAACTGATATTATTTCATAATCAGATGAGGATATAACTAAAAACAAAAGCTTGCTTTTAGTTCATTATAGAATCTTTTGCATTCTGTGAAAATAAGATATATTTCATAGTCTCTTGAACCATAGGTAAGTTTTCTTTTTCTTTATTTTAGAAAGGATTAAGATATTTAGGAACACCATTAATATCTAAACCGAAAATTATCTCATAATTTCTGAACCTGAAAACAACACCATTTTCAGATCATAGGAGTGCACTAATCAAATGTATTTGTCACAAAATTTAAGATTGGGGTGTTATTTGTAGTAAAAGATGAAGACACCTGTTCAAACTGCATTTTTGTCTTATTAATAGTATATCTTAATATATCTTAAGATAAAATAGACATAAGATCTCTAAGGTGCATGGTAATATAGCATTAGAGACTGGAGAATTCTGTGACTATTTTATTTAAAATCAATAAATCGTATTAAATTTGGTTTGTTCCTTTTATTGTTATTTCATCCCACAGTGCTATGTTATGACTCACAGTTTTCTAATACTGTTTTGTGAAAAGGAGAAAAGTTGTGTATGGTTTATTGTTCTTATATGTCTTCTATTGGCACTATGTTGCTTCAGCCCATACCTACTAACATGTCTACATTATAATATTTCTGAATCACAATCTGGACTGAGATAGTCATCCATTTTATAGTACAGAACATACATAGACAAATGTTGTCCTTCTCTTTAATAGTCATGCAGGAAATAATAACCATGCTCCCAGGTATAGTTTACATTTACTGGTTATAAAAGGCCCCTGTTAAAGACCTAGTGTCTACCTTCCCAAGAATGCAGAGGGAGTGGAATCATTACCTTGAAGGGCATTGCAGAGGAGTAAGTCCACTGGAAAGATATCCTCAAATTGAGTAATGGCTTCTGGTCTTTTCCTCTCTTTCCAGAAGACCACTGGGAGGCGTGGTTGCCCTCCTTCATCACTGAGGGTCTTGGGGAAGGAACTGAGCCTGTGAACACCTTCACTTCCTTAGCCAATCCATCTGTCCAAGGAAGCACACCTTAAAACTAGTCCACTGTCACAGCAAGCCAATGAAATTCTCAGAGATCACTGTTTATTCTCTTTCTCCCAATGAAATATTTACTTTTATCCATGAATAATTTCATAGACAAGATTTAATAGAAAAGAGTTTATGAACTGTGTACACCAGGAACTTCTTTCAACAGAAAATAAAATGCATTCAGGAAAATTATTAATGGTCACGAGAAGAGATGTATTCTAGAATTACTGTACCAAAAGTTAAAACAGGAACAGTGTAGCATTGCACTTCTATCTAGGAAAATGATGATGTCTTATAATATTAAGTCCCAGAGAGTAAACTCCTAAGGATTCTCAACTTCCACTGCAGAGTTCAACCTGAAACAGCTAATCTGGAACACAGAAGTTGGTCATATAGCTAAGGAAGCATATAACCTACTGTTCATTCATCCCAAACACACAACAGAGAAAGTCATGCACAGTATGAAAATATGCATATGATTAATCACAGTGTTCATCATCTTGTCAAGTAGATTGACTCAAGCTAGGACTTCTTCTAGGGAAATGTGTAAGTGAATACACATGGCTAGTCAGAGCTGTGAACTGGAAGAGCAGCAGCGTGCACTGAAGTGGTAAGAAGTGGGAGATGCTAACTATACTGCGTTAATCTATGGTGTGTACTCATGTACTGAAATGTCCACTGTCCCTCACTAATACTACATGTCAGTCTAAAGCTTCTATATACCAATAACAAGCAGTCAGAGAAAGATCACAGAAATATTCCCATTAAGCCTAGGGATAAATCTAAACAAAGACATTAAAGATCTCTACAGTCAAAACATAAATCTTTGAATAAAGGGATTGAGGTAGACACAGATGAAAAGAGCTCTTATGATCATGGATTGGTAGAATTAATGTAGTGAAAATAACCATACCTCCCCCAAATTTACAGATTCAATGCAAGTCCAATAAAAGTCCTCATGACATTCTTTACATAAATAGAAAAAAATACCCCAAAATTTGTCTGGAATCAAAAAAGACCTCCAGACAGCCAAAAAAACAAAAAATCCTGAACACAATGAGCAATACTGAGGGGTAATTTGATCTCAGATTTTAGACTATATTGCAGTTGTAGTCATATAAACAGCATGATAGTGCATGTAGGTCAATAAAAAAATAGACAACACAAATATGACAGCCACCTGGTATTTCACAAAGATTCTAAGAACACACACTGGACAAAAGACAACATCTTCAATAAATGGTGCTGTGAAAAAATGGATTTCCACGTGTAAAAGAGTGAAATTTGACCCTTATCTTTTGCCCTGCACAAAAGTCAACTCCAAATGGACCAAAGACTTCAATGTGAAGCCTGAAACTCTGAAACGGCTGTACCCTACAAGAGGTAGGTGCAGGAAAAGGCTTTCTAAATTGCATTTAAATCACTCACTCACTAATTAAGGTCAGCATTTGAAAAATGGGACCTCATTATACTACAAAAGCTTCTATACAACAAAGGAAACAACCAATCAAGTTTAGAGGAAGCCTACAGAATTGAAAAAAAATTTACCAGCTGTACATCTGCTATCAGGTTAGTATCAATAATATAAAAAGAACTCAAAGCAAAGAACCAAGAAAACAAATAACTCAATTAAAAATGGGCTCTGGATATGAACAGAGAGTTCTCAAAAGAAGAAATAATAATTGCTAATAAATACTTTAAAATGTGTTCAACAGCCTAAGTAATTAAGGAAATGTAAATTGAAACTAGTTTTAAGATTTCATCTTATCCTAGTCACAATGCCATTGAGCGACCAAGAGAAGAATTACAAAATATGATGTCAAGAATGTGGGGAAAGGGGAGCACTTTTCCTTGCTGGTGGGATTGCAAATTGATGGAATCACTATGGAAATCAGTATAGGGAAATCGTAAAAAAGTAAAAATAGATCTGCCATATGATCTGATTATACAACTCCAGGTCATATACCCAGGACTCGATATTTTACTACAGAGATGCTACTCAGCCATGTTTGCTGCTGCTCTTTACTCAATAGATAATGGAAGCACACTAAATGCCCCGCAGCTGGTGAATGGATAATGGCAATGTGCTACATTTAAACAATGGAGTTCTACTCAGAGGTAAAGAAAAAATAAATCATGAAAATTTCCTATAAATGGATGGAACTAGAAACTGTTATGCTAAGTGAAGTAATACAGACTCAGAAAAACAAACGACTAATGTTCTCTCTCATTTTACATCTTAGCTCAAGTCCTTGGATGGAATTATATATCTTAATGTGACCGCAAGTTACTCATGTGACTTGACAAAAGCAGTAACAGACTGCAAAAGACATGTGCTAGCTTAAGGCATACAAAAGACGTGTGCTAGCTCAAGGCAAACAAAAGATATGTGCTAGCTCAGGGCATACAAAAGACATGTGCTAGCTCATGGCATACAAAAGACATGTGCTTGCTCAAGGCATACAAAGCCCTAGCATAGAGGTGAGGAGGTGGGGAAGAAGCCAAATTATTAATGGAGGAAGTATTGACAATCAGTAACTGCTGTGAGAGGAAGAATTGATTTTCATAAAGGTGTAGCACTAAATAGGTTAATCAGGGTTCAGTGTGTGGATCCACACTGAAGGACATCTGGGATAAAATTTGATTTGATAGGTCTTTATGTATGTGACAAAGGACATAAAATTTGGTGGGGTGCAGGGTATAAGAGGGGTGCAGATGGGGGAGTCTAAGTATGTTCAAAATCCATTTTATGAAGTTCACAAAAATTCAATTAAAATTGATTAATAAATAACAATAAAGAATATAAAAGCTATGGTAAAAAAAGCAAAGAGCAGAAAATATGGTGAAGTTTTTACATTTATTGTACACTTATCAGAACACATGTGCAGATGACAGAGAACAACTCAGAGGATTCAGTTCTCCTCTTTCTTCTTATGGGTCTCAGGCATCAAACACAGATCATCACTTTTGTCAGAATATCCTTTTACCGACTGAGCCAATGCTCCAGTCCAAAAATGAAAGTTGAAGTTCAAAAGCATACTACAAGTTAGACACCAACAAAGGACAGCATCTATTCATGAACACATGCACACCTACATATAGATAATTAGATTGGAAGAACAATTACAAGTAAAATAATATATTTGCCTATGAAGGAGAAATGGTGTTAGGGATGTTGTTGAAATACAAGCATTTAAATTAAATGTATAAATCAAATGTTTTTCAAAGAGTAGTGCTATGTATGCTATTCACTAAGTTTAATGAAATGCAGTGGTTTGAGAATTAAAAACAAAGGCTAATTATATTCTGGAGAAATTAATGCTAAATTACTTCATATAAAAGGTATAATTTCTGGTACTAATTCAAAAAAATGTTCCATGTGGTTTTATATAAAAAAACCTTGTGTAGAAAATATAAACATCATAATAGTTATATAATACAATGATAGTAGAGAAAATGTAAATATTTTTAAATGTTTATTTAATACTCTCAAAACTGTTTTAGACAAATAGTTACAAAGCTTAAAAAGGACTAAGAATGCTGACAGGCAGATTTGTATCAACTCATGGATTTAAGTCACGTGCTATGAAATTATTATTTTCTGTGCATATATATAAAATTATTTACCATAAAAGATTCATATGGTTTGTCTTTTTGTTAACAATGAAATTTCACTTTCCTGTCACAAATTCAATGTAAAAGAAAAACATTTGACTTCTAAGATATTTGAATAATATTCTACTATATTCTAGTGGATATTTGAACTAAGACTAAAACTGCACATTTCTATTTTCAAGTTTAAGAACAATTAAGAATAACATTTAGGGGTTGGGGTGGTGGCTCTGTGTCTAAGAGCACTGACTGCTCTTGCAGAAGACCCAAGTTCAATTCCCACACCCACATGGCAGGTAACAACTGTCCTAGCAGTCCAGTTCCAGGAGATCTGATACCCTCTTCTGACTTCCGTGGGCATTGTACAACATGGGTGTACCTACCTACATGCAGGCAATACACTCATACACATTTTTTTAAAAAAAGGAAAGAAAAAAAGAAAAAGAAGAACATTTAGAACATAGAACTCTGAATGATTCTTCTGTGACATCATACGAGGCCATCAATGGCATATGTGTAGTTCTGTTTGGTTTTAGAAAACTGTCTTTTCTGATCTTAGGTTCATATGAGAGAGAATATTTCCTTGTGAATAATTCATGTCATAAACAGAATTACAACAATAATAAAGTAGATGCTACCATCACTGTGAAGTCAGTGTAGTTTCAAATACATACATTGCAAAGAAAAAAGTGATACTTCTGCTACTCGGAGAATTTATAGCAATTCAATAACCTTAAATTATCTCATAATCAACTCAAAATGTTACCATAAAGCTTTCTTCTATTTTTATTTTCTTTGAAAGTATACATGTTAGTGACTCATTGGAATATAAATAATTTTTCTATGAAATCAGGTGCATTTTTTCTACAAAATAAGACTGAGTTTATCCAGGCACCTCCATAATACAGAGTTTATTATTTTCCAAAATATTAGTAAAACATTCAGTATTTAAAATTATCACTTCAACTGTGAGCTACAGTCCAACAACTACCTTGTGATTGTTATTAGTTTTTTTTAGTGAGAAAAAAACTGCTTGCGTCCAATTAGAATTATATATTTTTTTCTCTCCCTCTGAACTAGGCTCTAATGACCATATGGTGGTAAATGAACTACAGCTCACCAACATTTCTGGATCAAGGTGCTCAATTCCACAGATTTCAACCCTATAACCATTGAAGGGATATAAAAATTTTGTTAATAATTCGATGCTACTCATTATTACAATCTGATGATACAAAACTATATATTCAGTAGAAGCCTGTGAATTGATATGTTTTCTCTTTTTTGTTTTGTTTATTTGAGAGGGGGGTTTTAGGTCAAAACCTGATGACTAAAGACCAGAGGAAAGGAAAATTTCTGGTTTATTACTTATTATCTATCACCCACTGCATCTGAAGTCTGGACAAAAGAGATTATTAGTGGAACCTCCACTTCTCCTTGATGAATTAAATGGAATAGCTTGTGCCAGTTCATATTTATATGTCCCAGCAACTGAATTTAATTTATTTAATCTAAATGACTTCAAATGACTTCAATTGTCCCTCAATACATTCAATAAATTTGGAAAGATAAGTATGCTTCTTGCCCTCAAATAAAAGATGGGGTTTGGTTTAGTCAACATTTATCATTAGTGATTATATAACAGTACTTTTGATATACTTAAGAGTCCATGAAGCTGTTTTTCTTTAACTGGTTTGATAAACAAAGAAATTTAGGATTGAACAATTTATAGATATGTATACAGATTCAGAGAACCTAATTATAATATGTAACTATTCAAGTAAATGTTTGAATTATTACTGAACGTTTCACCTCCATCAACACTAATCTCAACCCATTACAACATATAAATGAAGAATATAATATTTCTGATATTACAGAATTTCTGAATTACAGAAATCTTATTGCAAGTATGTGTGACCAAAAAATGTGTTACTGAACTTCTCAGTGCATTATTTTTTGTTCTTTGAAATTTTATTGTAGGTCAGTTTATAATCTCCATGATTTTTTCCATACACTTTATGTCAATTTCTCTGGTATCATTCAATACAATGTTTGTTGTAAAATGTCGACATTAGTCATGAGTCAGTTTTTCCAAAAGTTATAAGGAGAGGTTTAAAAATCTTTTATTTCTTCTTGATTATGTGTCACATCTATTTTACAGGATTAATTAATTCCATTCATCATTTACATTGGTCCTCCAGCTCACTCCTTAGGTCAATTATTATAACTTCCAGGTGGCAGCAACCAGTTGATGAAGACTTGTTATAGGTATCTACGTGTCTGCAAGTTACAGTTTGATAATTCTGAAATCTCTGCAAAATTAATTGAAACTGTCCAACTGATCTTCAACAAATTCTTTTCAATAATTTCCTTTTAAAGTGTTTCATTAATGTGCAATTCACTCTAATAGAAACTAATTAATCCCATGTTTTCTTATCTTAATCCTTTTTTTGATTCAGGAGAAATCTGCCTGAAAATTTATTTTCTTTCAAATTCTGAAGATTTTTTCTTAACATTCTAATGTGATTTGTTTATGACAAACTTTCACAAGTCTTAATTGTTGAATTTCATACTTGATTAAGTCTTGTAAATTAGCATCACTTAATTGCTGAGCTTTCAATATATATAACATGAGTAAGTGTGAAACTCTGTTATATCATATGTCAAAATTTTATATGAGAAATAAGATAGTTTTTTTAACTTGCTTTTGTTTTTCTTTTCTTTTTTTAAAACTTTTATCAAGAATTTATTTTTGCCCTGTTCTGACTTTTTTATGGTTCCTTGTCTAGAACTTGTAATGCTAATTATTCTTGCCTTTACTTCTCCTTCATATCTCCTATTCACCAGTGAAGGATTTTCATTTCTCACTACAGATAAGAGTTATGCAAATTGAGAGTCTTTTAGATAGAATCACTGATGGGGATGCCCCAGTTGCCTCACCGTGCGTCCCTGTTCAGCATGGAAGAAGCCAGAGCCATCTGCATCCCAATTCCCTATTGGTAATTTGGGTAACCCCTTCAGAGGATGGTGTGATAAGAAAACGAGGTAGGAACTGGCTAGGCAATTAGAGTAAAAAAAAGACCCCACAGAGAAGCTGCCAGTTTCTTGGCTAAAAGTCCAAATGTCCTTGGGCCTTTTAGCAATATATTCTTTTCCGAAGGCCAAAAAATGTCAGAAGTATTTGGGAGCTCTTATTTAATCCCTAAAAGATTTTAGGGTTACCTCTTCAGAGGGGGGACTGTTAGAGTAGCAAAAGCCCCCATTAAAAAAAGGAAAGAAAGAGAGAAATAAAATAGTTTTAATCACAGGGCATAAGTCTAACCAATTCAACTAACTGAAATTGATTACAGGGCACAGTCCTCAAACATACTTTGTACTTCTGATGCTTAATAAGATCCCACATTTCTGTGAATGACAAACTAAGATTTTATATGCTTTCTGAACAGTATAGGTGTACAGGGGAAACCCACATTTTAGGCCACATGTTCTCATCAGCAAAAATTGAACTCTGCTTAGAGAATTTTACTTATTTTTTTGTTGTATGTATATGAGCATATTTTCTCATATATGTATACCTCTTGCATGCAATGCCTATGGAGGCCAGAAGAGGGCAATGGAGCCCCTGGAATGGAGTTAATGATAGTCAATAGCTGCCATGTGGCTGCTGGGAACCAAACCCAGGTCCTCTGGGAAAGTAGCCAGTGCCCTTAACCCCTGAGCCATCTCTCCAGCCATTGAATCCCAATTTTAATAACCACTTAATTATATATTTAAGACAGACCTTTTATTCATCATCTAAAGTTTGAATGCATATACTTCATGTCAAATTTTCTCTGCTTTATTAATCACCTGACATTAAAATACAAAAATTTTCCATTTACTGTAATCACACTGCATTTTAGGTAAGTTATGATATTTCATATCATTACTTGGTCTTTTCCTAACTTTCATCATCTTCAAAATCAATGTGTCAATCTTCCATGTACTCATTCAATCACTAACAAATGTTGAAAAGATAAGTCCCAGGGTAAGACAGACTCTAACTTACATGATTTTTACCCAACACATTGGAATGTGTTTCTTCAACTCATTGAAAATCATGATTCAGTCAGGCGTGGTGGTGTATACCTTTAGTCCCAGCACTCAAGAGGCAAAGGCAGGTAGCATTCTATAAGATCAAGGCCAGCCTGGTCTACATAGGGAGCTCCAGGCCAGGTGAGGCTAGAAGGACACCTTGTGTCAAAAATCTATGATACGTCCTCCACGTCAGTACTCTGTACATAAGAAATCATGAAAAATCTTATAAAATTATCAACTCAGAGTTTGTACCATTTCCCCAAAACTGAGTATTCAACTCAAAAACAATCTGATCTCTATTTTTAAGTACTCACAAAAGTTTTATATAATAACATTTTCAAAATTAAAATCGAGATCGGTAAACTTTTCTTCTTGATATGTGAATATTGAGTTCTAGTCCCTATTTTGTAAGTATATAGAAATTTTTTAACAGGTACTAAAAGAAACCATTGTGAATGAAAAATGTCTGACCTACTGATTCTTTTATAGTACTTGAACAATAGAGACTTGAAATTTATACTTGATTTCATTCTGTCCTCATTATGGAAATAAAGATGCCATATGAATACATACTGAGAGTACCTTATAATATAGTTTCATACTCTTATTTCAAACCAAAAATTATTTTTAAGGAGTAAAATATTAAATACATCAAAGCAGGTCTCTGTGATATTGAATATTGATTGCCAAATTGCCATGATCTACAATCACTGGAATGATAAGCTTCTGCATACTTGAGAGAGGCTAATTAGATTAGGTCACTTGAGGTAGAAAAACATCCTCTACAATGTGGGTAGTGTCATTCCATGGATTGAGTCCTGGAATAGATACAAAAGAAAGTGGAAGATGAGCAAAACACTCACCTCTCTCTTCTTCCAAAGTTAATGCAACATGACGAGCTACCTCACGCTCCTACCTCCTTGCTTTTCAGCCTAATGGATGCCACCCAAAGACTGTGAGACAAAATAACTCTTCCTTCCTTAAATTGCTTTTGTTGAGTATTTAATCACCTCAATAAGAAAAATAACTAAGACAATCTCAGAGTTTGATCAGCAAATAAACTGTACACAAGAAAAATAGCTGAGCAGCAATTAATGCAGATGATCATAATTGTTCAGAGTGCTGTGAATAAATAAAATAATTGCTCAGCTCTAAATTGGACATCTATAGCAACTTCCAATTCCCAAGGCTCAGAGAAGAAGAGGAAAGACTGTAAAAGCAAGAAGATGGATAGGATTGCTGTTAGACACTAACATCTGAATATGACATTACTACCACACACATGAACTCACAGAATTCATGGTTACCTATGCAAAACCTGAAACATACCCAGCCAGTCAAAGTTACAGACCGGATGTAGCAGGGGTACACCAAGCCCCACTTACATGAGGAGCTATTGGCAGATAATACTTTCTGTGGGAGGGAGAGTAATTTTTCTTTGAGAGTGTGCCATTGATGTCACTGGTGCTGTAGGATGTCCCAGAAACATATGTGTACCACAAATGAAAAGGTACTTCTCCATACAGAACTCATTTTTTGAATGAAAGGTGGGATAGACTGGAAGAATTTTGTTTCCCTGATACATGCCAAGTTCAGTTTTCTACATTTTTAGAGTGACAGTGAGTAGGTGTCAATTGAAGAGGTTCAATTGAAATTACACAGAATTATTAGCAAGGAATTCAAATCCGCATTGGTTAGAACCTGGTGCTCTCATTTCTAATCTGCCTCCAGTCCACCAAGGGTTCAGAAAATCAGTGGCTATTGACTGATCTCCTGATCCCCATATTTCATTATAATATGTTGATCCCGAAGCCATACAAAATCTTGAACACTAAGTGTCTAATGAATGATGAGAAAATCCATAGCAAAGAAAGGTTTTGGTGAGATATGTAATCCTGGCAGCTAGACCTTGGATGACAGCTCATTTGAAAATTTAGATATCTGATAGAAGATTTTAAATTTTACATTAATTTACTTTATTATTTTACTTATGCATTTTTCTATGTGTGCATCCATGTGTATGTGACAGCACACAATGGCATGTGTGGACCAGGTGTGAAGTCATTTCCCTCCTTCTACCCTTTAGGATTTGGGGACTAAACTCAGCTCCTCAGGCTTGGCCTCAGTGTCAGTGTTGGCAGCAAGTTCTCTTACATTCTGAGGCATTTTTCTGTCCTAGAAGATGCTTTTTATACAAACCAAATCTAAGAAGTGATGGATACTTCTGCTGTTTAATGTGTACTTAGTGGAACCAGTCCTGATGACGCATGCGTTGAAGCCCAGCACTTGGGAGGCAAAGGAAGGTAGATCCCTGGTCTGTATAGAGAATTCTAAGCTAGCTGGGGCTGAAGGGAGTCACCACTTCAAGAAAAAAAAAAGAATTGCATTCAGTCATTGAAACAAAACCTGGATTTCTAAGTACTTTACTGATTAATGAATTTAATCTGTCATAGTTTCAAGGTATTATATATGCATATACCTGAAATAAAAATGAATGGAGCTGTAAAATATTAACAGTAGTTTGAAATAATTTACATATTAAATTTTACAATTTTTCAATACCTTACATTTAATTTTCTTTATGTCCTAAAGAACTAATAAGGATGAGAAAGTCGGCCTATCATATACCCTCTATGGAAACCAATAAATAGTGAGAATTAACATGAAATAGAATTTATCTCAATATTAAAATTATGAAATAATTCTGCACAGATTAAACTATTGTAAGCATTACTATTACCCCAATATATCATGACCTAGTCTATTATGATTTCCTTATCTTCTCATCCAAGGGGAAGAACAGCTACACTGATGTTCATAAGAGATTTGCACTTGTTTATTTACAATTTCCTGATTTACAGATATTTTACTATCAAAAGCAATGAAATGTATAAAATGGTGGTTTAAATAAACAAATTAAATGGAAACTAGAGATATACCAAGAAAAATTTTACATTTTGAAGTCCCTCTTTGAAGATTTACACACACACACACACACACACACACACACACACACACACACACATAAAGAGACAATCTGCTTTTGTCTTGCTTGAAATAATGAGTTAAAGTCAAGTTCCAGCTTCTCCTTGCTTAATGTTTATGAATCTTTTCAGAAACAACCTCACGCCAAAGTAAAAATGTTTCCAGATGGATAGAGTCTATAAAATATCCATTTGGAAGAAAATAAAAGCCATCATCCTTCAGCACAGAGATGATTAAATTTTACTTTATACTACCTGTTTAGAAATAAACACAATTTAGAGTATAGATTCTAATGTGTCATTTCATTTCTAAACAAACACCATTTTTAAATTGTATGCTTTAAATGAAGACATCATAATATGGAATATAGTACTGGAGTTCTCAGGTTGTCATGGTTACTTGTCAACTCAAGTTTGTTTTTTATTTTTTTTAACTCACACATGCTGGCTGTCAGAGGTAGAACAGCAGAGCAAAATTCTGGGAGTCAACACTCACCTGAGAAAGCCAAAATAAAATTGTCACGCGATGGCACATGTACAGATCTTGGCAGAAGTTAGATATCCCACTCTTTGCCAGAATCCAGAAGTTTCCAGAATTGATGTAAAGTTGAGTTGACTATGATGCCAACATCCAATTAAAATCTCTCTTTCTAGTTCTTGGAGGGCTACCAGGTATTTTTCTTCCTGCATTAGAACTGCTTCCAATTGTTCCTTGAGCTCCATGACGAGAAAGACAGGTCCTTGGATAGGACTCCTATATTAAACCTCTGCCACATAGGTCTCAGGGACCATTCAGAAGACTGGGTAAGAAAGAATTTAAGAGCCAGGGCTGGTGGTTAGCACAAGGAAACAGAATTTTCCAGACAGCTGGGAAGTTATTCAATGAACTTACAACAACAGTGACAACATGCACATGACTCATGAAAGCTGAAACCAGACAAAAACCTAGCATTGAACTGGGGAAATGGGTAAAATGCCCCAGGCTTAGCTGAAAAATAATTGGCAGATGATTATTGCTCGGTGAGGGAGTGTTGATATTCTTTAAAAGAGTGACGCTACATAGGCTGATCAGGCTCCAGTGGATGAATTCATAGTGAGGAACATTTGGAGATATGAACTTGACTATATAGGCCTTAACAAATATGAACGAGTGCATGAAATCCAGTGGGGCCTATGAGATGGGTTCAGGTAGGGGAGGTAGTTGAAATATAATCAGGATGTATTTTATTAAATGCACAATTCAATTATATATATATATATATATTTGGAGTGATAAAAAGATGAATATCAAACACTCATCTAAAACAACTGAGTAGTTACTTAGCCATTCTTAGTTTTACTGGAATTATTGTTTTGTTTGCTCTATTTTGTGAACATATAATACCAAATGATGTGTGAAATTATGAATATGCATTCTAAATGTAATAGAAGAGATAGAAAAATAACAAGAAAAATCATCTATGTTGGCAGTTATCTTCATAATTCATATTTCATTTAAGAGAAAGTAGAGATAATGTCTTCCTAATTTTCCAATGCATTCTTTGGAAATAAGAATTGTAGGACAGCTATGGAGGCCCAAACCCTTAATCCCAGTATGCAGGAAGCAGAGGCAGGTGGAACTCTGTGAGATAGAAGCCAGCCTGGTCTACATAGTGAGTTCCAGGCAAGCTGACAGGAACACCCTATCTCAAAAAGAACAAAAATAAAATAAAACAATAAAGTAAAATGGAATATTAAGAATTCTAAACTAATTATCAAAAGTTTAAAGGCATTTATATAAATCAAAAACAAAAAAACAAATATATAACAAATTGAAATACTGTATAGTAATTAAGTGTGTACTTCATTATCACTATTAAAACTCTAAATATGCCTATAAATAATTTCTAATCTGTGCTCTGAAAATTATATTAGCTATCTAAAGAAAGATTCATAAACTTAGGTGAACCTCATTCTCAACATATTATAATTTATCTTCATATTATTCTTTTAACCTTTTAACTGTGAGATTGAATTTACTTATTTCATAAAATTTTCATTTATAAAAAACATTCGTCAAACAGGCTTGAAATATTTCCTGAGAACAGTCTACCCAAAAGTCTGAAGCAAGTATACATCAGGTAGAGAATTTAGATACTTTCTTTCTACCCAAGGCTGAACTTTAATTGATTTAATTTTTCTATGAACATAAGTAAATCTCTTTTATAGAACTATTCTCGTGTGTGTATTACATGTTCAGCAAATAATAAAATTGTAAAAACCTGTATATAATATTGCGATTCAGACAATGACCATTTCAAAATCTGTGCAGAAAATGGCACCAGGCAAGACAGGCAATAAGGATTTCTCCTAAGGGAATATATTTTCCAAATGAAGTTACTTCACCAACTAAAACTGGACAGTAATACCCAACTGCTGAAGACATACAGACCTGAGTTTCAGAACAAACAAGGAGAAATCAAGCTGGTACTGACCTTTAAGGGTCATCACTGCTGGCTAGTTTCCAGTGTACTAGAAGATTCTATGCATGCTACTGACAGAGAAAAGTAATTATCAAACTTACCCAGATATGCTGCAATAGTGGCAAAAAATATTATGGGAATAACCAATGTATTTAAGGCAAGCTTCACAACAGAGTCTTTAACTGATACTGATACCAGGGCAAGAACCTGTCCCTAGAAAAATACAGGTCAAAGGAGAGAATGTACCACTCTACTAAATAGAAAACTGGCTAACAAAGACATGTTTTTATAACCTTAGATTAGAAAATCCCTCAACTTTGACGAGTAAAGTTTCTTCTGCAGCAGGTGGAGATTAACACAGATACCTACAAATGGTCAAAGTGCAGAAAGTCAGTGACAACAGAGTGCTCATACATGTATACTGTACCTTCTCCTCTGAAGGTTTGGGGATCATTGTGAAAGCGAAGCAGAAAGATTGTAAGAGGCAGAGGTGGTAGATGAATACAAGAAAGCTGTGTTGCCTGGACACTAAAAGTTAATTACACATATCAACTTACGGTGCTTATGATAGCATGGACAAGACCTGTATAATCCCAAGTCAGATAGGGGCCTAGCATGGATGGGGGAGGTGGGCAGGAAGCCTCAGACCTTCTGAGCATCTGTTGGCAACTGAAAGACGCTGGGAGAGGTAGAATCAGTTTTCCTCACTAGTAAGATGCCTGATAGGTTGATCAGACTCCCAGATATGGACTCAAACCCATGAGTAATTGAGAGGCACAGACTGGAATTGATAGGTCTTTAAAACAAATAGATGAATAAATAAATAAATATGATAGATAATAATGTAGGTCATGACTGGGGAGAATAATGTGAAGAGGTCACAGAGGGGAAAGGAGTCTGAATGTAACCAAAATACATTGTATGAAATTATAATATTAATTGAAAAATTATATATGTAAAAATAAAAATAATAAAAAGTGCAGATTATCATTCATTTGAGTTGATAAAGGTGAACTGTTTTGTTTAAAAGCCATCACTGGAAACACATTTTTCAAAATTGTCAAAAGATTAAAAAAAAAGCAAGTTTAAGGAAGAATATACAAAATATTTTATAGCTTAGAATGCAAGTGTGGATTTATTATTTTTTAAAACAGTTTATTACATTTATTTAATTATTAATACGGTGTGTGTATGCAGAAGCACAGGTGAGTGTGGGTGTGGATATGACACGGCACCCAGGTAGAGATCAGAGGACCCCTTTTCCTGGTGAGCCATATCACCTTACAATTGCCAAGTTTATAAAATGGAAAAATGTAAGCAAATAACTTCTATAGTATTTTAAAAGTGTATGAGAGATGGTTCATAGGCATGTTTATTTATTCTTTAATCTATATTATTTATTTATTTATTTATTTATTTATTATTTATATGAACTTAGTGAATGAATCTAGGGCCTCACACATGCTACGCAAGTAATCTACCACTGAGCTAAGTTTAATCTGGGAATTTTTTTTTTCCAGAAGGTAAAATGTGTTCTGAAATCTTATGTAAAGTACTTTACTTCTATGTTTGCATACATGTATGTTACATATATAATGCATTTGTTTAATGTGTAATGTGAACTAACTGATGATATTGAGAAACTCAAATAATAAGATAGACATGTGAATATCTTCAGATCCCCTCTGTGCACTCTGTAATACTTCACTCCTCACAATGCCAAATACATTTTCTTCTAATCATTCTTTGCCCTCACTCCTCATGGCATCTCGATGGTCTTGTACTGGGAGAATTTTCCTTATTCATTTGAACATGCTGGCCAACAAAGGAAAGCTACTTGGGAAAACGTTGTTTGAAAGGAGGTAAGAAACTGTAAATAGTATGTATAGTTAACATATAGCAGGAGAGTTATTTTAGACACAGTACAGAAATCCTAAGAATAACACCTACCAGGGTCATAACTTGAATCTTAAAAGAGGAACTCTTAAACAATGAGAACCATTATAATAATTAAAAAATACTCATTCAATAATGTTCCAAAAGTTCTATCAATCTTACAGTTTAAACTAAGGTAAGACTTATTTTTCTACAAATATTAGTTGTCCTTTTTCTAACTTTTTAAAAGATGTATTATTCCCTTGTGTACACCAGGGAGTTATTTTGGCAAATACTGTGACATGTACACTCCTAAAACTTTCACATTTTAGAACAATTTGTTGCACTGAGGTTGTGCACATGGGAAAGCCTTTCAAAACACAAGGCTAATGGCAGGGTGACATCATTCAAATTGAGCATGTTACATTTTTTGCTACAATTCATTTGTGTTTCTTACCCCAGTAAAAAATAGTTATTTTTTAGTCAGTCAAAACACTTTCACTTGGCTTTTTTGTTTCCTTTCCTTAAAATTTTAAAAGGTATTATATGGTATAGTTTTAAAGTTGTATGTGTCTACATAAATTGCAACATATAAGACTATTTGCAAATGTAGTGCCAAGATTTCTTATTGAAAATATAGTCTACTTGATCATATATATCAGCTATTGAAATAAAATAACTTGGAAGTCTGTGTACTTTTTATTTTATTTTTTAATTACCTTCCATAACTTGAAGGTAAGATCCTATTGCTGAAAAAAGGACATACTTCTGACACAGGACTTGGAGCAATGGACCTGGAACTGACCTGAAAGTATTCTTCTTAAAGACTAGCTCTCACAGATCTAGGTGACACTATGCAAGCTACTAAGAGATAAAAGCAATCAATGGTCCAACCCAGATCTAAAGCTTAATAACCACAATTACTGGCACAGCAAACTATCTCTATTGGTGCAGTCATGGCACTTTTATCTAGGGGGCAATCAACAGCTATTTAATTGAATTATAACCCTCTCAATGGGAAGGAACTCATGGGTGGCACTATTAATAGAGCCAAATACAAATGGCTGGAGAGGTAATAGAGCCTAGAGAAAACCATTTCTCTAGCATAGCTCTAGACCGATGAAATTTCTTTCTGTATGCTAAATATGAATCCTCATATTTATAGACAAGTATACAGTATACCACAAGTCAAAGAAGCTTCTTTTAGCAACAGCTGGAGGATATTATCAAATTCCATGACTGGTCACACACAGAAAATATATATCTGAAAGATGTTCAGCCTTAAGTGAAACATCTACATTGGAACCTCTACACCTAGACTCATGAAGCAAAGCAGAACAGGGAGTGGAAAGAGTATTAGTGCATCCCTCATCTCTCACCAGTGAAGCTTCTTCATACAATAGAGTATGATACACACATAAGGTAACAACTCGGTAAGTTTTAGAGAACAGAAGACTGTAGAGTGTGTGTCCCTGGATAGGACTCCCATATCAAAACTCACCCACCCATCGCTCAGGGAACATTGTGGAAGAGTGGGGGGAAATAGTGTAAGAGCCAGGGTTGGTGCATGAACATAAAGAAACAGGCTTTCAGACCACTGCGAACTTGCTCATATGAACTTGCAATAGTGGTGACATCATGCCCAAGACCCTTACCGACTCAATCAGAAAGAAACTCAACACTGAACAAGAGAGATGAGGATCTGTCCCTAACACTAGCCAAGGAACTATTGGTAGCTGATTACTGCTAGGAGAGGGAGAATAAATCCTTTAGGGTATGACTCTAGATAGATTACAAGACTTCAGTGTATGAACTTGCACTGAACAATTTCTGGGTACAAATGCTTGACCAAATAGGACTTAACATGGATAACAGAATGAATGAAATCTGGTGCAGGGAGATATGATGGGGGGGGTGCAAATGGGAGAGGGGATCTGAATTTGACTAAGATCTGCTATATAAAATGCACACTCAATAAAATATTTAAAAAGTAAATAATTTTTATTTATTTTTGTGTAATTTTTATTGAATTTGTATGAATTTAATAAAATCATAGTAATCATCATTAGACACCCCCCTCCATTTGCAAGCTCTCATGTACTCTCCCACCTGATTTCAAACATTCTGTCATTCATGTTAAGGAGTGCAGAGTCAAGTTAGCTGATCTTACCCCAGTCAGACTGGCTAAGATCAAGGAAACAAATGATACCACATGTTGGAGAAGATGTGGGGAAAGGGAAACTCTCATCCACTAGTGGTGGGGCTTCAAACTGGTTCAACCCCTATGGAAAGCAGTGTGGAGAACTCTTAAAGAACTACAAATGAACCTACCATTTGACCCACTTATACCACTCCTTGGCATATACCCAAAGAACTCATCCTATTGCAGAGACACTTGTACATCATGTTTGTTACTACTCTTTTCACAATAGCTAAGAGATGGATGCAACCTAAGTGTCCCTGAACCGATGAGTGAATAATGAAAATGTGGTTCATTTATACGGTGGAGTTTTACTCAGCAGTAAAGAAAGATGAAATCATGAAATTTGCAGGTAAATGGATGGAACTAGAAACTATTATACTAAGTGAAGTAACATAGACTCAGAAAAAAAATCGATGCATGTTCTCCCTCATATGTGGATCCTAGAACCAAATCCTGATAAGTGAGTATGTATCCAGACATAACTACAGGAACCAGGATAATGGAAAGGAAACAGGGAGGTAAAGGAAAAGATAGAAACTGAAAGAAAAGAACAGTAGGAAACAGACCTCAATAAGGGACATATGGATAAAAATCGGGTTAGTTTAAGGGAGGGGGGAGGGAAGGGTATATAAGGAATTTGGGGATAAAGGTAAAGAAGGAGCACAAGAGAGGTAGGACCATAGGAGAAGGGTATTGGTAAGAGAGAAAGGGGGGAAATGGGGGCACCTTAAGTGGGCAAACCATAATGGAGGGGTGAGATAACGTGAGAGATAAATAATGTCTAGCTAGTTTTGAGAACCAGGGAAAGCCATATTGCTCCTACACCCTACTGACAAATTATACATGACAGATCAAGAAATATATGTCTAGGTAAGGTTTATCTGAGAACAACTGGTCTTTGCCCAAGATTTATCTACATGACACAGTAATTAAAAATACAAGACTGGTGGGACTAACCTTCTTGGGTGTTTAACAGACATACTTTAGACATACTTTATAATAATTTAGTCAGAGGGACATAAAGGACACTTTTTGATCTTTGTCCTCCTAGGTCGACTAGTTCCAGGGAACTATGAACATTTCTCAAAATGTCCTATAATGGTGATGGGTCACCTGTCCTCTTGATCAAGGAGGCTGAGGAGACACCACCAGGTGGACTTGAACCAGTGTTCATTCTATAAAGAGGAGGGTCAACACAGAGGAATCATTTCCTCATGCTTTCAAACGAAGCCAACCATGGTTGAGGAGGACCTTTGACTTATCTTCACATAGGCGGAACTGGTAAAAGAAAGGGGCCAGGGGCTCCTCCCAAGCCCATGTGACCCCTGAGGAACAGATCCTCAAGCGACCTTAAGAGTAAAAATGAATCAGTTTAACTGGTCCAACTGTATGGCTTTAAACACACAAAAGGAAAGTATAACCAAAGATTAAATGGGCCAACATAATTTCATAAGAGTCCATATGTATAGCTAAAGGTTACATAAGAAGAAACAATGCCAGACAAGCAATACCTTCTTTTGAGTTGTTGGCCAGGATGGCCAAGGGGATTCCCAGATAGTAACCCAGCACAGAACTGCAAAATGAACAGCAGACCCCAATCCTATCCAAAGCAATATAGACAACTGATTACCACTAGATGAGGAAAAGCTGACCCTCCTAAAACAAAGACCTCTAGATAGGCTGACTAGATTCATCAGAAGAGCAAGTAGTGGAGAATGGCTGGGGGTGCCGAAAACACAGCAGACAGTAGCAGGGATATCAGAGTATAAGGGCTCTAGTCGGGGGAGGGAGGCTATGAGAGGGTGCTACCTGGGAAGTGGGTGTATTAATAAATAAATAAAAGAAAAAATAATAATTCTTCAAAGCATAAAAAATTGCTCCTTAATAATTAGTAGGTGTGAAAATTGTTACCAGTGAAATCTACCTGAGGACTTTGTATTCATGCTCAGATGCCGAGGAGCTCAGAAAGTAACCAAATGTGACCAGTAATAATCAGATATATAGAGATTATAAACATATGTGCATCTTAGTGTCAATTGTATTAAAATTGAATTTTTCTTTATGAAACTGTATTTTAATAATGAAATGGAGATCTTTTTTAAAGTTTAAAACCTCATTTAATTTTATGTCTTAGGGTTTATAATGAGTACAATATTGTATAACTATTAATTCAACTGTAAACCTAAAAATTTACAGCCACTTTTGAAAGAGATGTATCTTTGCTCTGGAAATTGTTATTGAATATGTTAAAGCTGTAATGAAATGCAATTAAATGCTTTTTCTAAGTATATTGTTATTAAATAAATAATTTTAAAATAAAGAAAATGATTCTAGATAGTCTGAGTACTCTTTTAAAAAAGCAATCCAATCTAACATTCCTAAAAAATTCTAGAGACATTAGATAATTTTTAGAATACAGACAATCATACTTTTAA
>NW_008348795.1:3225817-3253261 GCF_000622305.1 Nannospalax galili
TTACATCCATACCTGTAAGAATTAAAATCATTTATGCATGATTGATATATTTTTTTAAATTTTCATTTTATTTTATTTTTTATCTTTTTAAGATAGAGGTCTCCCTGTAGCCCAAGTTGATCTGGAGCTCATTATGTAAATCAGGCTGCCTCAGTCTCATAGATATCCACCTACCACAGCCTGCCAAGTGCTGAGATTTAAAAATGAGTTTTGAGGAAGAAAATATTGAGACACTGAAGCATAAATCATCAGCTTTGCAGTAATATTTTTCAATTTCATAAATGCTACCTTAAGATTATGAAATACATAGAAATACAGCAAAAGTCATTTAGACATAAGTGTACAGATTCCAAAGAAGCTTATAGCTATGAATCCACCATATACAAAGAGAACTTATGTTGAAAACTGGAGAGAATTCCTACAAGGTTATATTTTACTTGAAGAAAGTAGTTCAGTACCAAGGTCAAATAATGCCTAAAATTTGACTACGTTATTGTATTACTTTTAATATTTTTTATTTTTTTATATGTATGAGTGTATTGTCTGCATGTATGTAAGCCCACCCATGTCATGTAGTGCCCATGAAGGTCAGAAGACAGTGTCAGATTCCCCTGGAAGTGGAGTTGAGGATGGTTATTAGCCAACATGCATGTGCTGGGAATGGAACCTGGGTCCTCTACAAGAGCAGTCAATGCTCTTAATCACTGAGCCATCTCTTCAGCGCCTATATTATGTTTTTCAAATCTGCTAGTGACTTCCCAATTCAAGCCAATCATATATGTCATAAGAAAACATTCAGTCCTTTGTGTAGGCATTTAAGATTCAATTAAACTCACTGGTAAAAGCAAAAAAAAACCTGATTATAACTAAGATTATTAAATTAAATTTTTGAGATGGTGTGATACATTTGTAAACATGTAATTTTGTCAAGGTAGACATGAGAAAGATTCCTCTCTTCTTATGGAAAACTGTTAGGCATGTCTATTTCCTATATCATGAATCTAAAATTATAAGTATGTAGGTATGGTATGCGTTTAGCTGCTACATATCACAACTGAATCAGGCTCATTTTCCAAAGAACAATGTGTGAATCCTTGGTGGGTGAGGAGAGTGTGAATTTTGAGTTTGTCAGTAATCCATTGCTAGATTTCTGTGTGACAGCCTTAGTGTTAGACAAAAAATTCCTGCTGAAAATATGACTTTCCAGTTAGCAATGAAATGTTGAAGCAGTTACCTCTCATCAAATAGACAGCTTGGCTATCTCAAAGTCATTAGAGAAAATGTTTCCTGGTGTAGTCAGCAGGTACAGCTATTAAATGAACAGTATACACATTGCCAAGTAAGTCCCGCACTGCCTGACTCATCAGTCAAAGTTTATCATAAGGTCAAGGGGGTCGCTGCAATTTGATCACAGAAATTACTTTTACATAATCCACTGCTGACAATAATAATGAAAAATGAAAAAAAAAGAAAATTCTTGTAACAAGGTAGAGATAACTTCTTGAAGCACGAGAGCTTTATTTGTTGACCTGTAATTATTCATTTTTGTCCCATTATAATTTTCACCAAGTAGAAGGAAAATCAATGATGGGATCCTGCATGTCAAATTCATTTCTAAATCTAAATTTCTTACAAAGTTTAATCAACTAAAGCACTGGGCCAGAGAAACTGTTCAAATAATTCCTATTTATATAATACTAAAATCAGAATCTTTATTTGAATGTTTGATTTATTCTTTCAGTTAGACATCTTCTGGTGATTTATTGATTCAGACTCTTATTATAAATTGAACAATCAAATGCAAACTCAGTTCTGAATTTTGAGTTAATAGAACACTTACATCACATCTTATTCCTATATATGAGCTTCCAGAACACTTTCAATAGTGTTACATAGAAAGAGAAATAAAGATCACATATGCATGTGTACAGTTTCCTGATGTGTACATTCTCTGACTGCATTTGAACTTCATATATTTGTCTACTTTCTTTTTGACAACATTGGTATCTTGCTCGAGCATTAAATTAATTAATAAATGGAGGGGTTGGAGCGATATCTCAGCAGTTAAGAGCACTGACTCCTCTTGCAGAGGACCCAGGTTCGATTCCCAGCGTCCACACGGCAGGCTAACAACTGTTTGTAAATGCAGTTCCAGGCAATTCGACACCTCCTTCTGATCTCTGTGGGCATTGCATGACATAGGTGAGCTTACAGACATGTAGGCAATATACTCCTACACACTAAAAGTAAAATATTTTCAAAAGAAATTAATATAATACAGTATAATGCGTGCATTTGCCTGACAATCTGGATGCTCTCTCTTCTGTGATTTCTTGTAACCCTCAATCAATTCCTTCAAGATAGTGGGGTAGTTCATGTTATACCTGCTATTGTTTCATTTCAGTCTAAAAAATGTACACATATGAATACAAAAGATTGAATTTTTTTTTGTTTTGGAACACCATATAGGTAAGGGAGCCAAGACTGTTAAGGAAATGATTGTTTAATTTTATACTTGAGATTCAGGAAGATAGTATGCATTCTTCTTAGGGGCAAATGAGGCGAACTTCCTTGTATTTCTCCTTTCCAGTTTCCTTTACTTATTCCTATGAGGAATGTAGATGATTAGAATGCCCTCGTGAAAAGTAAATGCAGCTGCAGAATGTCTGCATTGCCATGGTTACAGCTGCTGGCTCTATCTTGCTAGTTCCCAGAACTAGGCCTCCAGTTTCCAGATCCTGTGAGTTAAGAACATATTTTCCTCATGAAACAGCGCGTGGCTTACACTTACTTATCGAAGGTAAGGTGCTTACAGCCTCTCACACCATCATTTTCAAATTAAATACACTCATTTTTCTAACAAAAATTTTCAATACTTAATTGATTACATAATTTCATACCATTTATTTTCATTATAGTCAGATCCCTCACACATTATTTTTAACCCCCTCCGACATTATGTCCTCTATTATTATTTGACTTATTGTTTAAAGACCTAATTTCTGTTTCAGAAGTGCTCATGGGTGTGGGTCTATCTCTTGGTGTTTGCTCCGTCTGCCACACATCACACCAATAAGGAAAACTGACTCTCCATCTCCCAGCATCTATTAATCGCCAATATATGTTCAGCCAAGGTTGGGACTTCCTGCCCACCACCCCCATCCATGCTGGGCCACTACCTGATTTAAGTTTAGGATATACAGGTTTTCTGCATTCTGTCACAATTTTACGGATCCATTTAAAAGTCTTAAAACTCTAAGCAAGGTGGTCATCTTACTCATTGAAAATATGTAATGAGGCTGGAGCAACGGCTCAGCAGTTAAAATCGCAGTGGGCTTGCGTTCAAATTCCAGCACGCACATGGTGGCTAACAATAGTCTGTAAGCCCAGTTTCAGGGGATCCAATATCCCCTGCTGACTACCATGGGCATTGTATGGCATGGCTGCACTTATATACATGCAGGCAATACACTCATATGCATAAAATAAAATAATAAAATATTTTTAAATTAAAAAATTAAAGTATGTAATGTTCATATGCAGTTTAGGGAGATTTGGTTACAGAGAAAATAATAACAGTGAGTATTAAAATGAACAAAGCAACTTAAGGGAACATTATAATGGAGGCAATTCTGTATTTGGCCATTTCATCATATAGATTATTTCACTTAAATTTCATGCAAATATTTGGTTCCTTTTTAAATATTATATTTATTATTTTTATTTTATGTGTATGAGTGTATTACCTGCATGCATGTATGTGAGTGCACCCATGTCATGCAATGCCGCGGAGATCAGAAGAGGGCTTCGGATTCCCCTGGAACTGGAGTTAAGGACGGTTCATAGCCACCATGTGGATGCTGGGAATTGAACCCAGATCCTCTGCAAGAGAAGTCAGTGCTCTTAACCACAGAGCTATCTTTCCAGCCCCAATATTTTGGTTCTTAATATATTTGAAGAATATTTTGTCACCATTCTGGAGAGAATGGCAGCCACGGGACCTCAGCTGAGAGTTCTGGCTGCAGCTGCGGCTTAAATCATATGGAGGTATAAAAATGTACAGATGTCTTCAGAGAATCAAATCAGGATTTGTCTTAAGTAAAAACAGAAATGCTGACCAGTCTACATAGGATTGGTTCCAAGAGACAGCAGAATAATTTTTGAAAAGATTATGACAACTGTAACTTCAGGCAAATATGTGATTAACCCGGGCTAGGGGGATGACACGGCAATTAAGAGCACTGGCTGTTGTTGCAAAGGAGCCAGGTTTTGATTCCTATCACCCACATGGCAGCTAACAACTGTCAGTAACTCCTGTTCCAGGGGAATCCAACACCTTCTGACCTCTGTGGGCACTGCACAACACAGGTGGGGTGCACTTACATATATGCAGGAAAAACACTCATACACTAAAATAAAAATAATAATAAAAATATGATTAATCAACCGGGAAGCAGCATGTGCTTTGATTAAAGAGTACAGATGTCAAAGGGAAGACAGAGTGCTCCAAGTCTCTCACGTTTTGATAGTTATGAGATTTGGGTATGAATTCATCATTTTGTGTGCCTTTAGAAATAATTATGATACATGTCCATGTCAAGTTATTGTTGTGATTAAAAGAATTATTATTTTAAATGATTTAGACAAATTTATGACACATTAGGAATATTTATGTCTGTCAAATAAAAATGATCCATATGGTCCTTTTTCTATCTTGAAGGGCTCATAAAGAAAATTAGACATATGTAATAAGTTAAAATGCACTCCTGTTTTATTAAGGCAATGTTCACTATTATAGACCTCACAGTAATTTTTACATTTTTTATTTTACTTATTATTATTCTTATGTGTGCATGCATCTCTCTCTGTCTCTGTCTCTGTCTCTCTCTCTCTCTCTCTCTCTCTCTGATATGTATGTGTGAGTGCAGGTGTGAGGGCACTTTGGGGTGCACATAGAAGTCAATGGAAATCTTTCAGGACTTGATTCTTTCCTTCCTTTTCAGGTTTCAGGGAATGATCTCATGTCATCAGGTTTGTGGGGCAAGCACTTGAACCTGCTGAGTTGTCGCATCAGCCTCCCTCAAAGAAAATTTTAACATTATCAGTATTTACAGCATGTAAGACATTTAGTATAGGTTGAAATCCCTTACTGTAATTTTTGGGACCAGATGTGTTTCCAATTTGGAATTTGGTGAATCTTTTAATATTTGAATATACAAAATGAGACATTTTGGGGAAAGGACAAAATTTTATATACAAAATTCATTTATGTTTCAAAACATCTTATATACCTAGCTCTAAGTTAATTCTATACAATATTTTTTACCATTTTGTGCAAGAACAGAATTGGAATTCTCTATTCACAGCATCATATCACACTACAAGCTATCAGATATGGGATCGTTTTAGACTCAGATTTGGAGATTACAGATGCCTGACCTGCGACTGAAGCCAACTCTTTTCTTTACACATTTTCACTTCACCTCATCATGACTATTGAGCAGAGCTTTTTTGCCCCATTTTTAAAGACATATAAAGCTCGGGCTAGAAAACAGTGGAGATAAACTGGACAGCCACTAGCCTGCCCTGCTTTGGGTAGATTATTTATAATTTGAAAGATGAATGAATTAAGCGATGATTCCAATTGTGTTAAAACCTGTGAGTGTGTAGGGCTGGTTTTGATGTCTGTTGAATCCAGACACTCGTGGAAGGGCCTTAGAAAATCATAATAACCCAAAATGAAGTGGTACTATAATAAGGCATGAAAGTAGAAGCTGATGACTCATGGATCACATGCCAGCAAAGCAATCACTCCACACATCACTGTCTGTATTAGAAAGAAAGCTGGGCAACCTTGTTCAAAGGACTGCTATTTTAAGCTCTGAAACAAATACAAAATCTTCATTAAACAGGAGGAATATTCAGTGGACATGCTGCAGTGAATAACTTGGAGGTCAGGTGAGCTTCCTTAAATTTTTTAAAAAAATGATTCAAAGTAAAGCAATGCAAAGAGAGCTCATTAATCCAGAGCAGGGTCACAGACTAGAGAGGTGATATAGACCAAGAAGGCAGTGAGGAGAAGACCAGCAACATCTTTGAACTGAGATATACAGATACACAAAAAGGGTTTCTAAGGACAGATAAAGACTTGTAAGCACAGAAATTTTTATGTTTCCCTCAAACTACAGAAAAAGAAAAGGGAAAACAGCAGAGTCATATACTTTAAAAGTTAATTTACATACAGCTCATGATGCTTAGAATATTCACTTTGTGCATAACTGTATTCTTTACTCATTCTAGTACAGATACTTGAGAACTTATTCTAGGATGTTCATAGTGATGACCTATAAAAGGCTGAGGATATTGTGATCTTGACCTTGGCTGAAGTAAGAGACTATACAGTCATGTGGGAGTCCAATGCCAATTAGTCTTTATTGCCAAATCAGTCCAATTCCAATTATTGATGGTTGTCAGGTAACACTTTGGAAGCGCCAGCCCTCCTTCAGGACTCCCAGGAGAATGGTTGAAGACTCTGTCCAATTCAGCTTTTGGTTTTCCTTTAGGAAGGTTCCCAAGAGCACTCTCCAACATGCCCCATGTACTCAAATCCCCACAGGAGAGGCTCACTCCTAGACCTGAGATAATCTATTGTGGTGGAGACCCTCCTGGACAGTAAGGTGACCAGCTCTTGAAATAAGAAGTCAAATCTAGCTGTTTTAAGCATTAGTTCCTCAGTTATACTCTCTGTGATCTCAGGCAATTTTTACATTGCAAATGGAGGCAGCAGTGATGTGTACCTAGAGAGGTATTGTGAAGATTAAGTAGTTGATGGCTTGTATATGTAATGAGAATGCTTAATAATTATAAATACCCAATAAACACAAGCTATAATCATGTGATCCTTGACTCTCCCAACTTTATCCTTTTATGGACAGACCTACCCAGTGACTCTGTGTTCAGGCAGAATACGAATCATCCATTGGTACCACCAAAATGCAGAAATAGCACACAGAATTTGTTTCCAAAGTAACTGTGCAATTCTCTGATATCATTTATGGATGAAAACTTAGAAATAGTCAGTAAACAAAGCAATTGGTGTGAAGATGGCATTCTTTTACCTTTCCATGAGGTGTTTTGATATGTATTAATAAATCACTATTTATAGCACTCCAATATTCCTTCAATTAATGAAAATCCTTTAAAACTAAGAAATAGGCTGATCAGCTAAAAGAATCGATTGTAAAATTGAAATGAAAAAATGTTTACATGATTTTCTCATATCCTAAATAATATTGATCCAGGCAAATGCATCTAATGCAATACTAAGTAATCATGAAATTTCAGAAGACTCAAGAGCATTCAAATTACCTTTCATTTATCTGAATGCCCTTGAATCTACTTTCCTTAATACAAACAAGCTGATGAAACTTGAAGTCAAGCCAAGTGGTGCTTAATCCCTGCTGTTACCGCTTCATTTCAAATACCCCTTAGTCAGCCTTAGACCTGGGGTACCAGATTCTAAAAACTGAAACATCAGCAGCTTGAGAAAGGCTGTGAGTGCAAACAGGCTGCTTGCAGTTGCTCTTTGTGGCATACTGTTACTGGACTATGTGATAAGACCCCTGTTCACCATGTCTTAGGAAACACACTTCACATGTTTGAACAGTTGTTCAAGAATCATGCCTACTTATTTCAAGTAGTAAATATCCCATCAAATCATTTCTGAACAAAAGTAAATGCACTAAATTAATATATGTTGAGAACACAGTGATTTAAGTGAATATAGGCTTGGTAACCATAGTTAAGCTCCAGATTCCCCAAATATTTTGTATTCAAAAATCTGAGTACAAAAATATTAGTCATTGAGAATGTTAGTGTTTTTTGTGCTAGGCCCTAAGATGAGACATACTAAATTATGATTCGTCGTAAAGTATGTTTGATAATCATCATAAAACAGTTCAAAATAGTTATATTAAATATGGTGAACAAGAAATGAAAAGCACCCTGAAAGAAATGAATTGAAGACTCAGTTGCCTCAGTCCAGGGAATTCCAACATGACTTCTGGGTGGACATTTAGCTACTCGCTGTTAAAATATTATCTCAACCAAACAGGAAGAAGTGAAATATTTTCTTTAGTGTAGGAATTGTTTTCCTACCAATTGAGCCTCTATTTCTTCTCTTTGTTATTTAATTGACCCTTAAAATGGAAATTGACTGTTTCATAAGTGTATGTGTCATTGTCTGGCCAGGGAAAGAACATTTGAGCACAAGTAAAATTGCTCAGTTCTGTCAGAATTCTAGTTTCACTAACTTTGACTTTCTTAAGCAAAACAGCAAAATAGAGTCAACTTCTAGAACTCTTTGTCAAACCTACACATCCTTTTATTCTACCTTACTTGATAGAATGGTTCCTGTTATTCACTGTGTTGTTTTTATTACAAAGGAGAATTTTATTCATTCTATACATTTTAATAAAAAATAAATTTATCTTCTATAATACCCAGAAAATCTCTCCCTAATAACCAGAGAAAGCTCTTCAGATGACTGCCTGAGTCACAGAGATCACAGAATTTGCATGCACAGAGATAGAAGGTAGATACGACAGCAATTATACAGTCCCAAATTGTCCAGGCACTGATTGAGCTTCACATAGAATCACAGAATCACTGTTCTATGCTTCACAATGGCAGGTAAAAAACCAAGTGAAAGAAGTTATTTCTTTTATGATCCTATAGAAAAGTCCCAGGAGGCATATACTAATTGTGCCCCTCTCTGTTCAATTTATTAAAAATAACTTTCTTTATTCATTGTCGGTGGGAAGGATTTGAAAAGCAAGGAAAACTTTGAAGTCCATTTGAAACATAAAGTTGTCTGGTAAATTATGTCATAAGAGAACGATTATGGCTGCTTAATTAAAAGTTCAGGTTCTGACATATACTTACAGAATATTGTAGATTTTCTTTATTTCATGTTTCTAAATTTTGTATTCATTTGTACACCTCATCAGCTCTCTATGAAAACAACTAAAATAGAATTAGATACTTTCTAGTTCAGGGACCTCTTCAAATCTTAGAAATATTATGAAGATTGTTTTAAGCTAAAGGTGTTTGAGATTCAAGGGAACCAAAAGAAGCGTCTCCCAGCTACCATCACCTCAGAAAGCAGCAACTTCTACAAGATAGGGTTTCTTTGAATTATTCCCAAATTAATTTTTCTAGCATAATCCCAAGGCCTGGAAGAAAACTGTAAGTCCACTCTCTCCTGTATAAGCAAATATTATAGTAATCCTTTGTATCTTTTTGGTTTTAAAAGCCCTTTTTTCTTTCTTTCAAAAGAAACTCAATTGGTTCTTTTCCAAGTATGTACTTTCTCCTCACTTTCCCCTTAGAAGTTGGAGGTTAGATCTTAACTTTTTGATTGTTTGATTGCTTGGTTTCATTTTTGACAGGACTGTCTATGTAACTCAGGCTGGCCTTAAACTTACCATCTAAGTGCTAACTTTGTGCTTATGTGCCAGCAAGCTTCTAGTATCACCTATATGCAGTTGTTAGATCACTGGCCTGCCTTTTGAAAACATTGGTCACTGTAAGCAGTTAGATCCCACAGTCTGAAGAAATTCTTCCATGCTGACTCCCTGCAGCCCTCTCTCAACTACAGAGAGGAAAATCATATGTGCTATGGTGTTAGAACCTCTAAACCATGGTACTATTTAGCACCTGGCTCGTCCATGTTCTTTTTCACAAAGGCTATGTGGAACTTCCCAATTCCCCCTAAAACAATATGTAAGTCATATATTTTCCCTTGTTCAGGGCCTAATTCTGAAGGTTTCTTCTCCTCTGGGCATCTCCCCAGAATTCTGTCCTGACAGCTACTCTCTTACTTTTACTGTAAGCTATCCCTTTTAATAAAGTTTTTTTCTGGTTTTAAAGGAAAGTCTTTCTTTCCGATTAAGACCCCTACCATGTTGTCTCTGACATAATTCACTTTTGCTTTTTAATGTTCTCCCACATCAAGGCCCAATCATGACTCCTGTGGTCTCAGGCCCATTTTCTTAATAAAGCTAATACCTATTGGGTAATTTTCTGTTTGTTTCTTTCCAGAACCAACTAACTCACCTGCCACTCCTCCTTCCTTATCCAGCAGAAATAAGCCAGCAACTTTTTTGTTAGTTCCTATGGAATGATAAATACTTTTAACTTTTGCTTATTTCTGTCAACTGAATTTGCTGGCCTGTAGGCAGAAACCAAGAGTGTAGAAGAACTTCTTTTCCTCCCTGATACTCACAATCAAGGCACCTAGAGAACATTTCAATTACCAGCTTTAAAAAATGTTAGAAAAATAAACATTATTAAAAGCAAAAGCCATTAAGGAGATTTGCATTTTATACTATTCCTTAGGGAAGATAATTCAAATAATGAATGGTAAGTATAAAACAGAGTGGCTTCTTACTTACCAAACATTCTTCCTTTTTAGCATATGTGTTACCTCATTTGTGACAAATAAAGAAAACAGCTTATGGCCGTCAGGAAGAAAATGTCCCAGAACTGTCTATTATTACAGGCATTGGTGGCACATAGTGCTATCGACATAATACGTGAAAACATATTATGCGTATTTGATATTGTTTCTGTGTCTCTTTTGCTGCTGTGATTTAGCTGAATTCCAGAAACACGTTGCCATTCTTATTTCTTTAAATATTGGAAGATATAGAGTCCATAGTGAAAATGTATCTGCCAGTAACATTTCCTTAGCTTTTATTCTATCAAATCAAATATGAAGGTGGCAAGCAACTAGAAAAAGCTTCTCAAGTCTTTGTCAACACATTAAATGGAATTTGAGGCTAAAATAAGACAATATATTAAAACCTTATTCAAAGTTCACTATAATTACCTTATGATTATTACAATTATATCAATCATCTTTTCTTGTTCTTGGAATTTAAGCCAATTACTAGACTCTAGGAGATGTGTTTAAATTATATTTCTTTTTGTAATGCATATGTATCTGCACAGTCTTAATGTGGTCTCTATTGCTGCCAAAGGCAAAATTCTCTTTTTACCTGAACATTATTCAAAGTCACATAAGTAGCATTTCTTATTGTTTTAATTTCTTAATATCTCTAATTTATTTTGCTCACAGCATGGCAATCCTTGCTGAAGGGAAAGGGCATTGCTTGCAAGAATATTGTACTTTATTTTCATGTACCTAGAAGTCAAATTATTTAAGAACTGAAGGAGCAGGGAGCATAGTTTGTAAGAGATGCTTCTCACTTGTGAACTTCCATCTTGAGGGAAGACATGCCTGGGAGTGGGTGAGCAGAAAATGCTGAATGACAGCCTGCCTGATGTTACCTGAAAAGACAGAAAAATCCTAAAGGAACCTCAATATTCCAGATCCATGCAAGAAGACTAAAGTGATGCTAACACTACAGTGCTCTTTTTTTTTTTTTTCAGGGTTTGGTCTATCTTTGGCATTCCATGTTGAACGAAACGAACAGGGAGGAGATAGACCATTGGCCTTCTGGCTCTTGATTGCTCTTTTCTGCAAGACAAGGATTATGTGATACACATAGAACTCTTGAAGAAATTTAGAGGGAAAATGAAATAACAGCGTGATTTCATTTCATTAAAGATTTAAATTCTACTTGGGGCTGGAGAAATGGCTCAGCAGTTAAGAGCACTGACTGCTCTTGCAGAAGACCCAGGTTTAATTCATACCACCCACATAGGGGCTAACAACTATCTGTAACCCCAGTGCCAAGGGATCCAATGCCCTCTTCTGACTTCTGCGGGCATTGCATCACAGGTGCACGTACATACATGCCAGCAATACACTCATATACATAAAAAATAATTAAAATATAAAAGATTCAATTCTACTCTGACTCAATGTCCTTTCTGTCAACAACAGTGCTTTATCTCTAAAGAGGGGCATGATTCCCTCACTCACAATAGCTGCTGTGAGACCCTCATTTCATGAATATCACATCTGATGGCTTTTGAACACCCCAGAACCTGGGTATTAGTGGAATTGATGGAACAATCAATTCCATCCCTGGGCCATAGTTGTCAGGTGGCCCAATTTGTTTGCCCAGCACCTTTCAGATGCCTCTACCTAGGGCAGTTTCAGGTCCTTGTCCCTCCTAAATCATTGGCCACGGGTTTCCAGATTGTGTGAAAATATATATGAAAGCCGTGTCTAACATGCATTTATCTTCTGTCTGACTTTTCTCTGAGTAATAAGGAAATTAACACCAGTGACATCACTTGAGAAAGAAGATTGGCTGAATTAAGTATTTCAAATTGAATATTAGCAATGACTGTTTTAATGGTTATATGTCTTGGAATTAATTCTTAAACACAAAATGTCTGTTTTGCTTATGAATACATCTGTTCTCAATGAGAAAACTGTGTTAACTTCCTCCAAAGCTCTGAACTAATTGAATAATGATACAATATTATCAAAAGAAACAAAAATAAAACAAAACTGAAACTGATCACAAGACGTAAGAGCTCTGTGCTGTTACTGAATGTAAAAATTGAACACTAATTGGTTTATGCAGTTTTCATTTCATCAAAGTTAATCATAGAATTTGATCCTCACTGGCAGAATATAATTCCACCGTAGCTTCCATAATGAGAAATTTGTAACTCAAATTAACACTTAAAATACAAAACTGTAAAATGCTAAAGGTATGAGTTTTGAAGATATACATTCAGGAAATTTGACAAAATGTTTAATACAGAGAAATTAATGTTAAACCATCTCTCACACACTAAATTTCTTCAATACCAAATTCCTGACTCTAAAAGGAAATTGATAATATTTATATTTCACACACACACACACACACACACACATATGTCCTTAGAGTGGACTAATTGCGCTATTGTAGAGTGACAGGCCTTTGCTTTAGAGTAGAACACATCGAATGGGAATTGAATTAAAAAAGCCTCAGTGTGAAACATTCATGCATTGTCAGGGGTGTCCTTTATACAATGTTACAGAAACAAATCCCCTATAAACAAGAGCTGAATCTGAAGCCCAGGCAGCCAACCAACTTTTGGGCCTGAGAGGAAAAATAAATTCCTTCAAAATAATTTTATAACCTAGTACTACCATTCTGAAGAATGAAAGCACACCTAATAAACACTACTTTTTAAAAAATATTTTTGCTTTTCTTTTATATGTGTATGAGTGCTATGCCTGAATGATGTGAGTGCAGCCGTGCAGTACAATGGCCATGGAAGACAGAAGAAGGTGTTGGATGCCCCTGGAACTGTAGTTACAGTTTTTGGTCACCATGTGGGAGCTGGGATTCAAATCTGGGTCTTCTTCAAGAGCACCCAGTGCTCTTAAACACTGAGCCATCTCTCAAGCATCAGACCCCACTTCTTGAATTCATATTTAGGATAAACTTTGGTATTATCCTTTCGTATAACAGTAAAACATAATAAATAAAAATAACACTTTGAATGACATCCCCAGTAGGCTGAGGGTTTGAACTCAGGAATTTACAGTTAATTAACATTGTCAGTGTCTAGTAAAAGACAATATTCTATTTATGAGGATGTGGAATTCGGCACAAGCAATTACTCATCATTACTTCGCAGAATGACAAGCACAGGATAGGAGTGATGGTTAATGCCTGTCATTGACTAAATATGGCCAGGAAACTCATCTTCTCTTTTTTCAAACAGTAGCTTCTTCACTGTTTTAAACTTGGATTTCTAGTATTATTTCCTGGTATCAGAACTAAATCCCAGAATTCCTGCAACTAGAGAGGTTGATTTAGACGCTCAGAGGTGTTTGAAATCTGAGAGCTGTTCTTTATTAACCTGGGTATGATTTATGAAATCAGCTGAGTTAATGAACTAAAAGTAATTTGCTTGGGTGAAACTTTGGCTCACTTTTCTCAAGTATATTTATCCTCTCAGATCCAAAAATCTATAATAAGTATTTTAGCTATGTATTTCAGGGACAATGCTGACTACATGACTTCTTTCACCCTTTCAGAGTAATCTTCACTACTGTGCTTGATTCTTGACCGCATAATCTGCAATGCCTTTTTAATCTGAAATCATACTGCTGGAGACAGTCACACGTTCTTTACCTCTTTTTCTTATGCAAATGACATACAATTTTGGGTATATCACAAATCTTTAGTCAAAGCTCTATTATGTCTTCTATTTGGAGCTCTTTAATTTCTTTAAACAATGAATAATTACCACAATGCTGCAATTCAGAAGTAGATGGAATATGCACCTTGGGTTGATTGTGTAGCAGTCTTACTAGTCACCTGAAAGTTCTTCCAGATCCTTCTTTAGTGCCACTGGTTCAATTAGGAGCCACAACCAAGTAATACGACTTTAATGATTTTTGCAGTCTTATGGTTCTGATTATCATTCAATCTTTCAATGTAATCAATAGTTACTTTTGGATCATTTTCAAGCATTACTTTAAAAATTGAATAAATTTAAGTAAATGAGGGTGGTTAAAGACTATAATCATAAAATTAATACAATATTGACATTCTTTTCACACTAAAGCTTACCATTCTTTAAAATGACTTTATCCCAAGAATAATATTTTCTAGAATTCACTAGTAACTCATTCCCTGCTGTCCTAATTGATTCTTCTTAATAAACTTGGCTTTTGTTTTTGGCTATCATAATTTTAAACCTTGATCCTACTGTTCTTCCACCTGAAATAATACCTGGATGAATCGCTAGAACACTCCTAGGTGTATCTTTTCATGGAGAGCCCTATTCTGCATTGTTCATGGTGAAGTATAAAACATGTTACATATAAAACGTATTACTATTCAGAGTACTTCTGCCTGAATTTAAAGCATTACTTCCATAGGCTAGAAATACAGTTTGGCTACTATCCATGCTATTTCTCAAAATTTGTAAATATTGAGAAAGCAAATAATATATTCAGTTTGTGATAAGTGAAGATTATGACTGCCCTTCATAAAATTATAACTAGGCTATCACATTTTGAAATCTAAAATGCTTACATCCTGTAAGTTTCAAAATAACTTTAAAATGATAGTTATACAATTTCTCAATTTGTTCCTAAATGGATTCTGGCAAATTTTAATAGCAATTTCTTTCATTCATTTCAAAAAGGGAGATTGTTTACTCTTCTAATATAGCTGAATGAACAGCAAAATCTTTCTTGCATCAAGCTGAAAGAATGCAATAAAATTGACTCTTAGTGTTCTATCAAGTAAAAGTGGTACATTCCTTATGCATTAAAAAAATGACCTTCCAAAATTTCACTTACTTAATTTTAAAAAATAAAGGACCATTACAGAACAAGAATTTCACTTTAGATGTTAAAAATCAGGAAATGTTTTACTAAAGGAAACATGGTGCTTAGAAAATCCATGAGTCAATCAAAGAGTAACCAGGAGAAATGAGTGCAAGGAAAATGGTATTGATTCTGTAATCAACAAAGTAAACATTGTTTTCAAACCTGTATGGAAGTTTTAAAAATTACAAACCAAAACAAAGTTCTTTGCACACAGACTAAATTTCTTGATAACACTAAAAAACAAACAGCAACAAAACCAAAAAAACAAAACAAGAACTTAAGACCATGGAAAATCTTGAACTAAGACAAGGAAAATGTAAAAGGCCCCCACCCCAAATCATTCATTGGGAAGTGTATAACTAGTGACAAGAAAGCCCGAACCTAGCAACCATTCAAGAGTGCCTGTCCAAATGAAGAAACTTCAGCTACTTTTCGGAAAACACAACAGAGAAAGATGATGCAAAACCCAGAACTCGGCCCATGTGAAATGATAAGAGATCCTCCAAGAAAAAGGCACCCAGGGTAATCTAATTGTGGGGACTGTCTTTAAATTGAAACAATGGTGCAGTTCTTTTTTTAATAGTACTTCTTTCTTTTTCTTCAGGGTATGGAGGCCCGACTGTTCTCTTTTGTTTTTTGGCAGGGTCTCCCTAATCTCAGCCCACCTGGAATTCACTACGTGAAACATGCTGGCGTTGATCTCACAGAGATCTGCCTGCCTCTGTCTCCCGAAGGCGCTTGCCACCACACTTGGCTTAAAAACGGTATAGTTCTCATAATTGTTATGGGCAGCATTCAGTCTAAGCAAGCACGGATTCTGTCATTACATTTGTTACTTACTACGATTAACCTTCGAGTTTAATGCACAGATGAACAGCAAGATGAATATTAGTAAAATATACAGTAAAAAGTACTATTTTCTTGATTCTTATGTTGAACGAAGAACAAACATAATTCCCTGAAAATTCAATAATTTGCCAAGCCCTGTTACAAGTGTCTTGTTCAAATTTTCAATTCAGGAGTTTTTCTAAAGACAAATTACCAATTACTAATATTTAAATGTCCTTAAATTATTAGTGCTTCCAAAAGCACATCCTTGGGAATAAAACATATTTTCAAGTAAACCTTATAGACCAAGTTCTAAAAACTGCACACTCATAATCAAAGTCACAAAACAGAATGGAACAAGGTACACTTACAAAAAAGTCACTACAAAAATCATGGAGCAGAAAATCTGTGCAGATATTAGGTACTGAAAACACCATATCTATAATGAGAATATTGTACAATTGCTTGTTTGATTAGTAAATTTTAATGAAATATATACAACATACTCCTGTACTGGAAATATAAAGAGGCAATGAGAGATTTGACAGTGGTCAAGATTATCCAGAAAACAACTAAGGAAAACATTTAATTGAAAGTAGAATAATTGAAATCAACTATGAAATGGACAGTTAAAAAGCAGATTGGTCACAGACGGAGAGTTAACAGTCCCAATGTCACAATTGAAGAGAGTACCAGGGCCACAGCTCAGAAAAGTAATACAGAAATACAGAAGGGAGGATGCAATATTTGAGGAATGATGGAGAAATTCCAGTATTGCTAGGAGAAATATTAAAGTCTAAGCAATAAAAAGAATTAAACAGTTTGCTAATGGGTAATATTGTAGAATACTTATTAATTATGAAAGATATATATTTTCAAATTCAAGAAAATTAAATAAATACATCCCTGAACACATTCACATAAAATTGCAAACATAGAATAAAGGCAAATGGGTAATGCGGCCCCTTAAGCTACATGTCATGTGTGAGACAATCACAGCTTGACTGACTGGTACCTTAGAAAGAAAAACAGCAAAACTTTAGGCAAAACTTTAAAGTACCCAACCATATTAAGACTATATACTTGACATTTTTTTTAGAAGCTGGATTGTTCAAAGAAGAGGACAAAGTGAAAAATCAAAAGACAGTTTTATACAGCCAAAAAGGGAAAATTTTCTAAATATTATGATTGAGGAAAGCAATAGTGATTTTTGAAATGAGAAATGCAGGAATTTTTCATTTTTAATTATGATGGCTTTGTTTTTACCATTCATTTGTCTTTTTAAATTTGTTTTTATTGAATTCTTTGTGTATCTCAAACAGAACATCTTGAATAATCTTAACCATCTTTATACCCCCATCCCTGCTGGCACCTTCCCATAGCTGCCCCCCTCTCCCAGTGGAGCCCATTTACTCTGCTTTATTTTTACACTTATTTATTTAGGTAATGTGTGTCTGTGTGTTTTGTGTGTGTTCATATCAAAAAAGTGTCTGGAAGTCAGAGAAAAACATATGGGGATCCATTGTTTCCTTTCTCCATACTGAACCTGGGGATCAAACCCAGACTACCAAGCTTGGCAACAAGTGCCTTTATTGTCTGAGTGTATGTGTCATCAACACTTGTATTCATTTGTTAAGTGGATATTAATGATATTAAACTAATACAGTCAAGTTACTAGATGACCATTGTCAAAATTACATAGTTGCTAAGGTGTTCTAAGATCCTTGACTTATTTGGGATAAATGCGTAAGCATTAAATAAACTTGTATCTTTTTAGGTAAATGTGTAGCTAAAATTATGAGATCAATATATAACCAACACTGAAGGTGGGAAATGAAAACCAAAATTATGCTTAATCCAAGATGCATAACAAATTAAATTCAAATAATTCCTAAAATATATTAATCCTAAATACTATAAAATGAACAAGCTTTCCAATTAAGAGACAAAGACTATTAAGATAATTGTTAAGATGAATAAAGGCTAAAACCAAGAAAATACATTTAAGAGACTCTAAATCATAAAACAAGAAGAATGAGAGAAATCAGGAAAACCATCCATCCATCAAGAAAAAAATATAAAATTAAAATGTGTCACTATAATAACTAAGGTCCATATGATTAAGATTTCTATTGAATAGCAAAACAAAATGATCTCTCATTTTAGCATACCTACAATGAACTAACTCTAAGCAAAAAATGGCATAAATATAAGAAAAAAATGGACAGATTCCCATTGTCGTGGCTCAAGATTATTTATTTAGAACTGAGTACCTGCAGGATAACACAGAAAGGACTCCAGGAACCTGAGAGGAATTGGCACAGATTTAATATAAAGCATGAATTAAGAAGCACATGCATAACTTTGAACTCAGTAGTTAAGCAATTCATATTATTTCTAGATTATATGAACCAAATTAGGCCATGACACATCTAATTTCCAAAGCTGAATTATACATTCCATATTTAGTAATGAATTGTTATAACTTTATATATTGTAATTATATACATAATTTAATTCTAAATTAGCGAATATGTATTTAAAGCTGGAATTATAAAATGGAAGAAAAAGTGCAATTCAACAAATAAACTAGACTATTATCCAAACATTCTGTAGGTAGAAGCAGGATGATCAGAAGTTCAACACTATCCTTGGTTACACAGTCAGTTCAAGGCCAGTGTGGGGTATAGGAGACACTACCTTGAAAAACCAAAATCCAAACAAAAAAAAAATGAAACACACAGAGCTGAGGGCATATTGGCACACAGTTGTAATGCTAACCCACAAGACACTGAGATATAGAATTCCAAATTCAAAGTCACCCAATGCCAAATAGTGTGGCCTTCTCTCAAATACCAATATGAATAAATGAATGGATGAATAATAAAGCCAAGAAAAATTAAAATATTGCACAGTATTGAAATTAAAATAAAAGTAAAATTTTGTATGACACACTAAATTTACATTTACCATTGAATGCTATATTCTAAAATTTATGATGAAATTTATGACCAAAGTCATGGGCACCACATACACACACACACACACACACACACACACACACACACACACACCACTACATAACATACATGCCACACATGGACACCCCATACACTACACACAGTACACCACACCACACACGCACTCACACACACAAATACACACACATTACTCACCACATGCTCCACACAAGCACACCCCACACACTACACACACACCAATACACAACCATATGTACAGTTATACCACCACCACATTTAGCACACAACACATAACACACACACACACACAAAACTACACATAGCCCATACACCATATATTGTACACATACTAATACACATACACACACAGCATATACATACCTCATGCTCACTACAGACACTACGCACACCCTATACACTATACACAACACACTCATCATACACACACACCAACACACAAATCACATATATACACCAATCCACAAATACCACACAACACACACCCAATACAAACACAATGCACACACCACACACCTCACATTATACACACAATCATATGGACACACAAAAAATATGACACCACAGACATGGCATACACACACTATATGTATATAAGACATACATACACCCCACACACATACACACCACACACACACACGTAAGAGTGAATATAGAAAAACAAGGAAATTTATTTTACATATCTTTATTATAAGAGGAATTTTTGTCAAATAAATATTTTTTTCTTTTTTCTTTTAAAGTTTTATTGAGCTTTTTGTACATTTCATACAATAGTTCTTAATCAAATTTAGGCCCTCGCTTCCCGATCCATCCCCCTCAACAGTTACCTAGATGTCCTTTGGTGCAAGTTCATTCACTGCAGTCTAATCAGCCCATACAGAGATCATAAGGAAGGTCTACTCTCCCTCACCCAGTAATAATCAGTCTCCAACAGTTCCCAGACTAAGGCCCTTTGGCGCCTAATTCCCTAACTCACTGTGGGACATTGTCTGAATGAATTGTCAGGGTTCTTGTGCTCAGATGCTCCCATTGCCACAAGTTCACATGAGTGAGCTTCCACTGACCTGAAAGCCTCTGTTTTATTTTAAATGTTATATAATAAATCCTAAGTTCATATTTATAATAAATACAAATATATAGGAAAAATCAGAAATGTAATAAATCAGAAACTTTAAAATTCATAATGAATGAATTAGTGAAGTTATATATCTGGTTCACAAATCATGGGATGGCTGAGTTCATAGGTGTGATATTACTTTGATTTCAGGTAAAGAAACATTAATAGCTATTTCTTAAACATTGAAATTCAGCTACATAGTTCTTATACTTTGAGAGAAACATAACCATGTGGACACAGAGATTCATGATAGTATTACCTTGTTTAGAAAGGGCTTGTTCACTATTTCACATTGGCACTTAGAGACTGTGCGTATTGAAATGAATCAGACCATCCAATTTTGTGGCATAACTAAAACTGGAAACAGCTTTACATGGAGCATGTCAGAAATGTGAATTAGCAAAGGGAGGGGCATGGGTCTAGGTTTAGGAAAATGGTCAAATCACGATGTATAATATGAATATGTAAAAATAAATGTGCATATCATGAGAATTTTGAAGAACCAAATATTAAATTACTGAAAAAATAAAATTTACCTTTGATCCTGAAAGTTTAGTCATTTTGAAAGTTTTTTTATAATAAATTCTTTAAAGATATTATTTCAAAATTCATGGTACAAAGCTGAACATGGCACATGCCTGCATGTATGGAGCTGGGAGTCTGGGCCAGAAAGATCGAGTTTAGTGCTAGCTAGCCTGACCTACCTAAAGAAATTCCTCTCAAAACAATAGATATAAAAATAAATAAATAAATAAATTAATTAATTAATCATCTGCAACTACTGGAAGCTGATTATCTGGATGAGGGAGAGTTCATCTTCTCTAAGGAAATGACTCTAGATAGGCTGACTAGACTCCAGTGGATGAACTTACATGGAGGGACATCTGGGTACACAAATTTGACTTAAGAAGTCTTAATCTATATGACAGAATATATGAAATAAATCTGGTGATGGGTATATGGCTGGATTCAGATGGGGAAGGGAGTATAATGATGATTAAGATGCTTTGTATTAAATGCACAAAACTTCAATAAAAATATAAAAAAATTTAAATGATATACATACATTTTATACATATATATATATGGAAAAAAGAAAAGAAAGAAAATTGGGATTATTCTGACTCAAAGTCATGTACAAAGGAGAGGGAGTGGGTCCTTACCTTGGGCCATCCGTGTGTAAGAATTACAGATCACACTGTATTCTAATGAGATGTGATTTCTCTGGCACCCAGTTCAGGTATGTTTTGTAAGATGGAAGGTGTTTTCCATTTGCTAATAGAGGGCATGAAGCCAGGGTGGGGTGGGGCTGGGGGATAAGTTAAGATGGGAGTAGGTGTCTGAAAATTGTCAAAATACATTATATGAAACTTTTGAATTAACAAAATTTTTTAGAAACTTGAAACAAATTGTATTATTGAACCAAATTCTGATAATGAATTTGAATATGCTTTTATGTTTCTTTCAATTTTTTACAATAATCAGTACCTGACAGTTGCAAATGTTAACATTTGTCTCATGTTTACCATAAAATAAAATAATTCCTTTTGTTATATCAACTTTGTTAGAGAAAGGAACTGAAATAGGAATGACAAACACCTGCTAGTTTCATCATCTCTCCAGTCAACTGTGCTCAGAGTAGACATTACTAATAGAGTATTGTTTTCTTCCCCATGGAGCCTAGACTGCTTTGATGCCTCCCAGTTAGGTACCTCAACTCTAACAAAACAGCACTGAATCAGACAGTAGCTTCTCCACCAAGCCAATCAGAGTCAGCCAGCACCCCACATAGAGAGCTCATTAAGGAGTCTCAAGGCTTATCAGGTTTTTCTGTCCTTTCCAGGATTTCTGATGGTTTAGCTCTATGCCAGCTTCGGATGCTCCTAGACAGTTCAAATGAGATTCCAGCACACAGTAAGGACTACAGTTACATTCAGGGCTCTAGTTAGACCAAGCATTGTCAGAGTAACTCCAGATGGAATTTCTGAGTTAAAGGTGCTTGGATCTAAAATTATTTTGTTAAGATAACAAAACTTAAGGTGATACATAGGTAGTTAGCTAGAATCACTAAGTACCTACAACCTGGTTCTCAGCATGCTTTTCAAAGTATGATAGAATTGATATACACCAGAATAAAATGCTTTATAAAGCAATGATTCTGAATTTTTTAATGCCTCAGAGAAAAAATAAACACACACACACACACACACACACACACATACACACAACCTATACAACCCATTTAATGAAAGAATAAGGTAAGCAAAGTTTTGTCATCTTAGTTTAGATTGGAATAAATTTTATCAAGCACAAAACCTATCATTATGTGTCAAATTATTTTAACATGAAAAAGATCTATCATCTATCTTCTTCTAAAACTGGTCAAGTGACAGATTACTATCATATTAGGCTTATGGCAGTCAATTTGCTAAAACCAGCCACAACAACAAAACATCACTAATCCACATATATCCTACAGGAAAACAGCAACTTGCAGGTAAAACTAATGGCAATAGTATTCACTCATGGCATGAAGACTTTGATTCTGTTGATGCTTGCTACTTCAGAATTTCCTCTTGATTCTAGCTATTACCTACATGGCATGATTAAAAGATATGAGACCACACCAAGATATGAGACAAGTGTGGTGGCTGGTGCCTTTAATCCCAGACTTTGGAGGCAGAGGGTGGTGGATATCTGCAAGATCAAGGCCAACCTGATCCACATAGTGATATTCAGGTGGGCTGGGACTAAGAGACTCTATCAAAAAACAGCAACAACAACAAAAAAGATGACTTTTTAATCACATTGACTTCACCTCTAAAAGTTATCACTTCCATTTTCTCAGAGTTTGATAGAACTGTTCATGGATGGGGCAGTCCTTTCACTGAAACAGCTATGTCAGAGCACAGGCAGGAGCAAAGCAGATATTTAATAGAATTCAATTGGGTAACATGTTTGTTTTATGGTTTAACTGTGATATGCCCCTTGCTGTACTTGTTTTGAACACTTGTATTTCAGTTGACAGCATTGATTTGGAAACTTTAGCAGGTGGGGCACCACTAGAGAAAATGTTCACTGGTTCTAGTCAGTGTTTTTCTAGCCCTACTTCACCTCCCACCCAGCTGTTTTTCATGGCCTGCCAGATGTGAGCAAGGAGGTACACGCTCCTGTCACTTCAGCCAAGAACTGCTCCTGCCTCCTTGATGAGTTATTAAACTGTGAGCCAGAATAACCTTTGTCCCTTAAGCTGATTCTTTCTAGGCACTTTATCACAGTGAGAAGGAACTAACATAGCATGCTGATGTTTACACAGGACCAGGATTGAGCTCAGACACTTCCTGAAACTCTATAACAACGAATCTGCAACACCCCATTAGACAGCGATGAGAGAGATAGCATAGCAGTACTCCAAAATGTTTACCTTAATAAATGCATTGTGTATGCCATAAAGGAGATATAAATGCCTTCAGATATGAGAAACAATAGCTTAAGTAGACAATGTATTATAAATATATTTCTTGATTAGATGCTATGGTTACCCTTTGATAACTATTATGACATACAGCAAAGAGTGCTCATTTTTATAAGTGTTTAGCAAAAGTTAATTAAATGAACATCATTATTCTATAACTATTTTTCAAATATTTTAAAGGTATTTATCTAATTGAGAAAATAAATGAGTTACACAGAAGCACATATTGTATGCTTATAATTTTATAACAGTTAATAAAACACTAAAAGAATATGTAAGAAATTGTGAGACACAAAATTATATATATATGGGTTATATTTCTTTGAGAAAAAGTCTGCCTGTAGACTCATCTAGCCTGGAACTCCTATGTAGAACAGGTTGGTCTTGATCTCATAGAGATCTACCCACCTCTGCCTCCCAAATCCTGGGATAAATGCCAGGTACTACCATGCCCAGTGTGTATATAGATAGATATAGATATCGATGATGTAGATGTAGATGATATAGATATAGATGATATAGATATAGATGGAGATAGAGAAGTGTGTGTGTCTTTTTGCATATAAAATATATTTTGTAAATCACCATACAAGTTAGAAGTAATATTTAAAGGTTAAAATTCAAAATGTCCAATTTGGATGAAGTAATTAATGTTTCTGCTTACAATATACTATTTTGAATTTTGTAATTACTTCAGAATATTTGTTTAAAATCCTGCCAGTATGTTCATAAAATTAGGAAATCCACCAGCAGGCTTGCCATGTGGCTAGGCTGTTTCTATAGGAACTTCTTAAGCTCATGAGCACTGTCTGCATCCAGGTACTGGTCCTAAACCTTAGTGTACATGAACCTAGCTCAACCCCTTCATAGATAAGGACTTTATCCTCATGGGACAAAGAATCATATTTACACAAGAATGTCATGTAAAATGAGGATTCTTATATATTAATTTAAAATATAATTTTCATCAGAGTAAAACTAGAGGAAAATGTATTTATAATGGGAGTTTTCAGTGACTATTATTTTAATGTTCTGGAGAAATCGTATTATCAAATAGTTTCTAATTAGTAGTAGTTAGCAGTTGGCTACCGTTATTTTAATAAGCTAGGGAAAATAAAATCCATAATTTTCCTGTAAAATTACATCAATGAGATATATAATCATGATTAAAAGATAGCCTAATGTCCAAATATTCAGACATTATAGGTCAATTAACTTACCAAATATTTAAGCACAGCTAGGTAAATTGGCCCATTGATTAAGATGTCTTCTGTCTGGAAACATTTAAGTGGACCAATCTTTGAACCATTATCCCAGGTTTCTGTGGCTCAGACACACCTGCAAAATTCTATTTCTCCCTGTGGATATTCTAGTGAACTTGGTGATGACATAGTCCCACGTCAGGATGGTCAAACTCTTATGACCTAGTTAAGGTGACTTAATTTTTCTATGCTGATTGATTAGGTATTTATTTTACTATTTTAAAGAAAAACACCATCCCCTGTGCCTCATTTTAAGGCTCTGAAGCATTTTATTCCCCTTCCCCAGACAGACAATATACTATAATGTTTGTCTTCAGAGAGTACTGTTTAACATATGCACCCATATTTTTAGATTGATTGCTGAATCATGCCTCTTTTTCAGACATATTCAGTTCTTATGTCTTCTAACTGTGAAAAATAAAACATTATTTACACTGAATTGTCAAAATGCAGTAATATTTCACCATCAAGGAATATATTAAAAGTGATTCACAATGTTGCATTCAAAATACTTGTACTGTTCCCTGTATCTCTAAATCTAGACTTTTTAAGTGTCAGTAAGGGATCCATTTTCAAAGATATAAACAGAATCTCCAAATGAGGATGTGAACAACATTCTAAAAGTGGGGCTATGTTCTGGGAAGAAATAAAAACATAATAATTGCTATTTTAATCTTCCACAGTGATATGCAGCAAGATGCCGGGTCAAACAGTCCTGCTGCTCCCAGGCTATCACATAGTCAAAAAGACACTAAGTACTTCCCATTTTGAGTCCAATTACTAATATTTAGAATCCACAAAATGCCGAGTCTCTGTGTTGATGTGTATTAATTCCTGCAGGACTTGCTGAATCTCCTCCACACGCAATCCAGGTGGGAGAAAATGCTGCTTTCTCTTAGCCTCCCTTGCTATGAAAATGGAAGGGAAAATCCAGCGCATTTTTCCTCTAACTGAGGACTCAAAGCTAATTTAGTCTTCTTTCTGTTTCATGTGAATTCCATAGATTAGGTGTAGTAGGGCCTGCAGGCTACAGAAAGCTGGCTCTGCCATCTCTTGGTGAGTTTTAGTGGATGGTATAGCATGATACTGAGCCCTCTTAAGCACATTTAACCCTCAGATTTAGAACACAACAGTCAGTTTTAGGTCAGTAAAACAAGTCATATTTTCATTTAACAACCTAAATTACTCTAGCAATAATTCCCCAAGAAAAGTATATTACTGCTCAAACTAATGGTGCCATGTGCCCATGAGTGGGTGACATGATATTAGACCCCTTTCAATTCAAAATATTCACCAGTATTCCACCCCTCTGATTTCCTTTTACCTGTACCCTCATCCCCCTTCCCTTAACATGACCATATTTCATTGTGCAAATGTATGAAATCCTCAAGAATAAAAAAAATCACAATAAAAATTCACCACCGGAATGAATTGAAAAGCACATTTTCTAAATAAAGTAATATAGACTTTTGCTCCTAAAGTGAATTTTAAGTATATAAGAAAATTTTAAGCTATATTGTAGAAAATGAACATTATGTAGTTATATTAACTTAATAAGAAAGAAGAGGTAGAAAAATAGAAATAAAATCTGTAGAACTTAGTTCACTGGTAAAATGGTTGGCTACTGCATTTTACCAGCCATGTGGATGAATTATTTCTTTAATCACATAAATGTTTGTAAATATTTCTGTATATTTGTAGATATTTTCTTCATGCCTCAGACACAAAAATCAAGGTACAGGAGCTGTCTTATGCATAATCCTATTCAGCAAGCTGAAATTCTGTGATACTGAAATATTAGGCATTTCCCTAAAACTACAGAAGCCCCACAATCACCCTGTGAAAATATGCTACAGATAGGCATATAATCCAAGTAAAATATGGACAAGGAAATCCTCTGAGAATGATGAAATGACAAGAGGAGTTAGTGCTGAAAGGCAATGAGAGGCAGTGCTGCAGAGAGGTCAGAGAACTGCAACACACACACACACACACACACACACACACACACACAGAATTTACGGGAGACATTTAAACGAGACAAGCTTTGATGCAAAGAAAAGATTACAGATCAAATTTACATTACCATTTTGCATTTTCTCTACAACCTACCTCTGTCAAAAAGTTGTCATTCCTAATTCAGTGAGTCTCATCCTTCACGGGATTCCTAGAAGTTGTGGTTGTTTATATTACCAACTTAATTAAGAAATCTCGAGAGAGAGAAAAAGCTCTGGGTGTCTGTGAGGATATTCCAGGTCATGTCAAGGCATGACTTGGGGGACAAATGGCATCTATATGGATGCACATCATCAGATTACTGCAGGACAGGAGAGAAGAAAAGGTCAGAGAAAGTTCTCTAACATCTATCATCTATCATCTATCTATCTATCATCTATCTATCTATCTATCTATATCATCTATCTATCTATCATCTATCTATC
>NW_008348795.1:3253342-3298980 GCF_000622305.1 Nannospalax galili
TTAAGAAATCGCGAGAGAGAGAAAAAGCTCTGGGTGTCTGTGAGGATATTCCAGGTCATGTCAAGGCATGACTTGGGGGACAAATGGCATCTATATGGATGCACATCATCAGATTACTGCAGGACAGGAGAGAAGAAAAGGTCAGAGAAAGTTCTCTAACACCTATCATCTATCATCTATCTATCTATCATCTATCTGTCTTCTATCTATCTATCTATCTATCTATCATCTATCTGAGTGTCTGACTATGATCTATCTATCATCTACATAAATATTGAGAACAGGAGAGAGTTTTGATTTTTGTTCTAGACCAGAAATATCAGAAGTAGTTAAGGTAAAATGCCCTTGAGTCTAATGGCATCTGCCCTTGTCAGAGGCCAGAAATGGCAGAAAGATTAGAGGCACCCGTTCTTGTTCTGGTTTTTTATTGTCTTTCTTCTCCTTTTACAATGGCCTATAAGATATGTATGAAGATGGATCAAAACTGAAGTATTTGAACACTTCATGGGTGTGACAACTGGACTGACCAGCCTGCCCTCAACACAGTAAAGCCTAATTAAACCCTAGACAGTGACCCTCAGTGGCAGCCTTTTGGGGGGACATGCATCTGATTTTGGGGAGCTTTGTTTCCTTTCTCTAAAGCTCTCTCCTGAAATAAAGCTCCTTTCTAAAACTAACCCTCCCCTTGTCTGTGAAATCAGCCAAAGGAACTGACAACCACTGGCCTGGGGTGGCATTGGTGGCCACTGATCATCTGGAACCTTAGTTACTGTAGTTATTATTCACCTGAAAAAAAAAGCTTCCATTATTCTCAAAGATGTCCCACTTTCTCCCTGTGTCAATATCACTCTATCTTCTATCTTTTATTATCTATTTATCCATTGCAGTATTTGTCTTCCAGTCTTATGAATCCATCTGCTTTTCCGTTTTGTCTCTCTGTACTTCTATCTCGTATTAGTTCTGTCTCTGAATAACCCTAACATATACCACTATATTCCTGTTGGTTTATGACTAAATTAAGTGCAAGGAGAGCAAAGGATAATGTTTTCATGGTCACACATATTATTTGTAGACACTTGAAAACTCCTTAGTTCCTCACAATGGTCAACAAGGTCCAGCATTAGCAGAGCCTTATCCTCTGAGGAGAAGAATTCTGGGAAGTACCCACTGAGGCTCACTGTCCTCTAGACTGGGTCATTCACAGCAGGGTGCTTTCTGTGCTTCTCTGGGATGTGTTTCAAGTATTTCCACCTGGGTGTGCTGAGTTCTCTATCTAAGCTGTCAGCTTCCTGGAAGGGACTGAATCTTCTTTACTTTTGGACTCTGGTGAGTGCTCATGTCAATGATTGTTCTTATGTTTAACCATTATTCATATATGTCACTGACTAAAAACAGAAACTGAACATCGTCCATCTCAATTGTGAAGAACTAGAAGGATTTTATGTTCCTGCCTTTCCTACAGTAAGGTATAAAAAATGTAAAATGAAATGAAAAAGCAAAGTCTTCTGTATCTCTTTATTCAGATTCGCCTCCTGAAAAAAGGAATCGCAGCCACATCAATACAGTGTAATTGAACTTCAGTAGAAATAGTCCCATCTATCATGACAGTGACAATGTGAGTGTTTGCAGAAGGATAAGCTCATCTTACCACAAGAGGAACAAATGATTTTAGGAACAGAAGTAAATATCCTAGAAGCCATTCAAGTTCCCTAATGGGCCATTAGCAAACACACAGGGTAGGAAAGCTCTGGAATTGGTTGGATGGCACTGCGTTTGATCAGTGGCTGAAGGCAGAGAGATTGATCCTGGCATTCTAGAGCGAGCACCACAGCAAACTGATTGGACTGTTTGTGTGTTTATTTATTTATTTATTTATTATTTATTTTTTTATTTATTTTTTATAATTCTTCCTTTACTTTAATGTGAATCCCACCCATGAGATTTAAATTTTTCAGGTTTCTGACACTTTAAATAGATATATTACTACAGAGAATGTGGTAGTGGGCCAAGTGAAGTCACATAAGAGTGAACAGCTTTAAAACTACCCTCCATATAAAATTTTTATACTATTAGTAAAAACTCAGTGATTCTGCAATGCAAATAATCAGTTTCAGGAGACTGAGCAAGAGCAAATATTAAGTATTTTTGTCCTCTGTGTTTAATCCATTATAGATGATACTTGGAAGAGAAGCATTAAATATAACGCCAACTCACAAGAACTCGAAACTTTAATATATGGGACATTGGGGCACCTAGTTCCACATCACTTTCAGTGCATGCACAGCATTAATGTTTTAATAAACCATTTGCCTTGCCTTGCAGGCAGCTGCTGTGGAACAAGAATTTCTTTATAAAATTTTTCATATTGAATTTTAAAGCCTGATGATTTGAGTCTATCCAATTATCTTTGTTCTGCCTCTCTAAACTAAAGCTGTATCTAATGATAGCTGCTGTTATTTAGGGGTATTATGTACTGTTTAGAAAGCAATGCTTTTGTGACTTCATTCTTACAGAGAAGAAAAGGAAAGACCTGCCATCAAGTGCGAGAAGGAAAGAGGTTTGAGTGAACCATACACTTTTTCTGTAAGCATAACACTTACTCTACTGGGGGTTGTCTTCAGACTAACCATAATAAATATTAAGTACAACAAGTATATAGGAATTATCAGCCCCTAGAGTTTCCTTTGTGTGCTTCAATATTCCCTAGTTGTTTGACAGTCAAACTATAATCATGGAAAAATGAGAAAAATTAAATATTCTAACCTGTTAATCTCTGGCCATAGGAAATTCAGTGACTATAATTTAAGAGACAACTCAAATCCTAAAATACTGCTGCTACTAAAATTTAAATACAATCTCAAGTTTGTGTAAATGAAAGATATTGTAGAAAAATTGTCCTGAAACCCTTTTTATTCACCTGAAGACCAAAAGCAATCCAAGCTCATCCCTGAGCTCTTATGCCACACCTGACATCCAAACTTTGCTTTCTGCTTGTAAATGAAATTTGTGTGTGTGTGTGTGTGTGTGTGTGCACGCACCATGTGTAGGAGGGGGTCCATGGATTGGAACCACTGGACCCAAAGCTGTAAGCCCCCCTTATTTGGGTGCTGGGAACTGAACTTAGGTCCTCAGGAAGAGTAGCAAGTCTTCTTAAAACTGTTGAGCAATCTCTTCAGGCCCAGTATCGCACTTTTTAAAAGCAGATCCTCTGTTAGTTGTGTTGATTCCTCAAGTAATAATTAGCTTTTAAGTTGTTCCCTCTAATTTTTCTTTATGTTTTTAATTTATTTACTTATTGTTTATTTATTTATTTATTTATTTATTATTTATTTATTCTTGAAATAGGGTCTCCTTGTAGCACCTGCTGTCCTGGGGCTTGATCAGGCTGGCCTCAGTCTCACAAAGATCCAGCAGCCCTGGTTCTGTCTGCTCAGTGCTGGGGTTAAAAGCATGCCAGGCTCCTTTCCTTTCTAATTAACACAGTTGCTGATCAGAGCAGCAGCCACCTTTCCTTTGCACACTGCACAGATGCTTCTGTTCTAACTTACTCCTTCCTGGGCCACATTAAACATAACCACCCTGAAGAATTCTCTTCTGATTACCACACCAAACAACTCTGCTGTATTTTTATTCCCAGCTCAGTTTCAGTTTTCTTTTACTCCAATTTCTCTTCAAAGCTAGGATTTGGGGAGCTTGGAGAGATGGCTCAGTATTTAAGAGTACTGTCTTCTCTTGCAGAGGACTCAAGTAAAGTTCCCAGTACCCACATGACAGCCAACACCTGTCCATAAATTCAGTTCCAGAAGAATTCAATGCCTTCTTCTGCGGGCATCACACTTACATCAATGCAGGCAACACAATCATACACATAAATAAAAATAATAAATAAAATATATTTTAAAGCTAGGATTTCATAACCTATCCCTAATTTTTGGCTCTCCTATTATTTCCCTCTCGTGTTTCCAGGGTAATCCTTTGTACAAATGTATCCATGACAACTACCCTTCTCCTAGCCAAAATATATCCTGAAAATTCTTTCATAGTTGAAATGCCCAGAATTGTAGTTTAGAACTCAACTATCAACCTAGAAATACAGTTAAGAATTCAGTAGTTGAATTACACAATTCAGAGTAGAATTTTGGTTTTCACATTTTTCTTTCAACTATGGTAGTTTATGTGATAACAGGGTAAAATTTTAGATGAAGATAGTACTAGCTGTGATGTAGTTCATGAAATAAGATAATGATTATATTGTCAAAACAAACAAAATGCGTAGAAATATTGCACTAGTGAACTAGATTCATTGATACAACTGAATAAAGACAAAAAGGCAGTTAGGATCAGAAATGAGCACCGATTTGTTTAAAGAGAAAAGCCTTAAATATATGGATTGAAAAATGTTACTCTCTAAGAGAGGATTTATCTCAGTACACATGACTGAGTTGTCTAGGGCATAATGATTTATTGTTATAAGAAGTTATTATTTCAGGAAATTGAAAATAAAATCAATATTGCAGAGATCATAAAATCTTGGCACAAATTGATCATTGAAGGCAGAGTAGTTTATTGGGGCTGAAGGCATTTATATTTGGAGAAGTCTGGAGATCTTTTTGACGGACTTCTTCACTTAATTCTGATTTAAACAAAGAAAAAAAATTGTTTTCTTTAGGTTAATTCTGAATGTTTAGCAATCCGTATTATTGCTCTGAGTTTGATTACAAAGTGTTTTTTGTGTGTGTGTGCCATAACTGTGATCAATAAAATCAAGGCTGTTGGGAAAGGAAGTAGTAAAGGCTTATAGTTGATGTGGTAATTCTAGAACAAAGGAAAAACATTTCATCAAAGAAAATATAAAGGAGTTTATCAAAACATGACAAGTTAAGATTATTTATGTTTAACACTTATTATTTTAATATAAATAAAAATAAGGTATCTAAGGCTAAAGAGATAACCCGGTGGTTAAGAGCAGTGATTGCTCTAGCAGAGGATTAAGGTTGGATTCCCAGAACCCACGTGGCAGCTAACAATCTTCAGTAACTGCAGCTCCAGGGGATCCAATACCTTCTTCTGGTCTCCGTGGGCATTGCAGGCATGTGGTGCACTTACATGCAGGTAAAACACTCATACACATAACTTTCAAATATGTTAAAAGAAGGTAATTCATCTTACAAGAACAGTATGAGGATACTACATTTTGCTCTTTCTTGCATTTTCATCTTTCTTCAAGTAAGGTATCTAGCTCCATATTAAATATGTTCAAAACTTTTTAAAAATCTTTTTGAAACAGTGTCTCTATGGAGCTCCAGCTGGCCTGAACTCACTATATATACCAGGATGGTCTTGTACTCACAGAGATCCTCCTGCTTCTACCTCCTGAATGCTCAGATTAAAGGTGTACTGCTCAGGATTCAACTAATTCTAAACTATTCTTGAAACACTGAAACAGCACTCTCTCCAGAAGAACTTAATTCCATTACGTATGGTGAATTACATACTGTTTTATATCAAATTAAAAAAAATGGCCATGCTTTAATCTCTTTTTCAAGCAGGTGAAAGATAGGGTAAAAATACTTATGAAAAATAGTAAGTAGATAAAGATAAAATTACAAAATTATTATCAAAAGTAGGTGTGACTTTGTCTTCCTTCCTTCCTTTTTGACTTCATTTCCTTCTTCCTTTCATCCCTTCCTCTCTCCCTCCCTCCTCCCTCCCTCCCTCCATCCCTGTCTTCCATCTTTCATTTCATCTTTCCTTCCTCTCTATTTAATTCTTTCTCCTCTTGGTCTCCAGACATGCTAATACCAATAGCTGAAGGTCTTCAGTCTTTACAATAACACCATTTTAATCAGCAGTCATCTTTAATAGTGTTGACTATGTCTAAGTAGATCTGTATTTTCAGCTTGATGTCAGAAACAGTACTTCTTAATTAGGCTGCTAGCATAAAATTTTATTCTAAAAATAATAAGCTCTAGGTGGAAACAATATCCCTTATTTAGAAATGTAGTTGTGATGAACAAAATAAAGCTTTAGTAATTCATGAAATTAAAATACATAAGGGTATATAGTCGAAAACAATTAACTCTGAATTATTTATTTTGAATATATTTCTTTTATATTATGTATATAAGTATTATGCCTGAATGTATGCAAGAGCACTCATGTCATGCAATGCCCAAGGAGGTGAGAAGAGAGCATAGGATCTCCTGGAACTGGATTTACAGACAGTTGTCAGTCACCATGTTGGGGATGGGAATCAAACCCAGGTCCTCTGCAAGAGCAGTCAGGGCCCTCAACTGGTGATTTATCTCTCCAGCCCCTGATTCCAAATTATTGATTCTATTATCCATAATGCAATTGGGTTAGAAGTTTAACTAAATTGTAGATAAAGGTTAAATAATAATAGAAATAATTGAAAGTCTTAAATTTAAAGGCAAAGGAACAAAAAGAGTATCAGTTTAAAATTAAAAAAATCTAGTGTAAGCAAAAATCATTTCCACTTAGACACTAAGGATGATACGCATGTAAAAAAGCATTGTTTCTCGTAGCAGGAATTTTGTGGAGAAAATCAAAGGCAAGCATGCTTGTTATTTTTAATGATCTGTATGTTATACCACAAAGCACATTATTTAAATAAATTGTTCTAAAATAATCATAAATAAATTACACCAACATCAAATTTGGTTTAATATAGATATTCTTTATGTTTCCATCACTCTGATTTATTATTTTTAAAAATACAATCCATTTATGAAAAATTAAATTATAAATATTTCAAAGAATGTTATAAAAAGTAGCATTATATTAAGAACTTTTTCTAAAATATTTTATTTTCTTGTATTCTATATCACATAAATTCAAATTTTCTAATAGTGAATTTAAGTATAGATGTATGCTAAAATTTAGAAAGAAATAAAAATGGAACTTTTGCATACTAATCATGATCAGCTACTCTTTTTTAAGCCAAATGTGTATTACTTTTGTTTATGTATGTGTGTGTATGTGTGTGAGCACGCAAGGGTGCATGCAAGTTGGAGGGGTACACATGCCACGGCACACACATGGGGGTCAAAGGACAGCTTGTGGAAGTCAGTTCTTCTGTCCACCTTATGTGTTTCTTGGTTGAACTGACTCAGATCTTAACGCTTAGCTAAAAGTAACTTTATCATGAGCCATGAGATCATATGATGTGATATTAGGTTTTGCCTCAAAGAATTACTAAATACAGATTCAATTTGCCATTTTATTTAAAAGATGAACTTATAGTTTAAAGGCTGACATCACATCTGGTTCAGGATGAAATATACGTAACAAATTATGAATGATAATAATGGAACTAAATGATAATTTGAAAATATGATGTTCAAATGATTTAAATTACATACATAATAAAACTGCACTTTTTTTAAATCACCAGTTTGCTTGCTTGCTTGCTTGTTTTCAAGAACATGTGCTCTCCGGCTGGCCAAAAATTTCTGTGGATAAAGCCATTAACACACAAGTGTGAGGACTAGCATTATCTCCAGATCCTTGGAAAACCTGCTCTAATCCATCATGGGAAGGAACCAAAGACAAAAAGTAGGGAATCCGCAGACCACGCTGGCTAGCTAGACTGCCAAAATGACGAGCTCTGGTACAACGAGAGACCGACATGATAAACAAGATTGAGAGAGATCAAAGGAGACATCCAGCATCAAATGTGAGCCTCCACACAGGCACATGCACATTCACAGACATATACAAACATGCATGCACACATATTTGCATAGCACCCACACATACAAACTGAAAGACCCCGCCAAAATGAAAAGAGCGTGGGATCCCAATTTTATACATACATAAGAAAACATAGCAATGAGCTATTAAAACCCATGAACAGGTCAGGTAGAAGAGGAGAAGAATAAACTTCTCTGATTAAAATTCTAAAATCTGGTATTAGAAAAGGAAGTGTTTTTATTTCATATAAGCAATATCTGTTTGCCAAATCAGCATTCCTAAACACCCACCTGACCTGCATATCTTAATTCATGATCTTCTCTGATACTAGCTTTTTCAGTTTGCGTATTTTGATCATTCTTTACTGTAGTTTCATTTATGTTCTATCTTTGGTAGATAATTGTTCTGAATATTAATAATTCATAAAAATGCAAGAAAACCTCTAGAGAGAATAACATGGTAGCATCTTTAAAAAACAAACAAACAAACTGCAAGACCACTGGGATACATTGTTCTTAATTCTAATCTGTGTTATTTCTGTTATTTTTATCATTTCATGAAGATAATCCTTGACTCATAGGTCAGACGCCTTCCCTCTGGCTCTATTCAGTTTACTTCATTTCCCTTATTTGAGTGTTTACTGTTTGAATGACATGTAGCTATACACTAGAATTCATTTGATTCCCATAAAGTCCTGTGTGATAGTCATTTTCAGTTTTACCAAAGAGAAAATGAAATCACAGAGATCTTCAGTAACCTGACTAACATTAAACCAGCTCAAAGCAGCAGAGTTTAGATTCAAACTCGGATACTTTATTTTGTAACCTATATTTTTTATCTTGTCTTTATAGTTCTTTCAGAGTCTGAAGCCCTATCTATGCTCCTCACCTAACCATCCTACTCCTCTTCATCGCTGTGTTTCAGAGGGTGGAGACTTGAGGGCAGTCTGAACAGAGCAGAATAAAATCAGTTTAAAATATTTTATATAATATTATTTTTATTTTATGTCCATGAGTGTATTGCCTGCATGTATGTAAATGCACCATGTCATGCAGAGACCACAGAGGGCAGAAGGAGCATCAGATCCTCTGTAACTGGAGCTATGAATGGTTGTTAGCTGCCATGTGGGTCCTGGGCTGGAACAAGGGTTCTTCCATAACAGACAGTGCTTTTACCCACTGAGCCATCTCGCTAGTCCCCTAAGAGCTTTTTAAATGTTGCCTGAGAAAGTGATGGATCTAAGCCTGACTCTAGGCAGTGCCAATTCCAGAAGGTTTCAGTAAAAGGAATAGTCCATATAAACTACACATGCAACCAATGAAATGTTAACCTGTTGCTTTCCTTTGTTCATCTGAAAGTATATTGATCTAAATCTAAATTTTGTCACTTACCTTTTTTTCAATTCGTCCAGGTGTTTCTGGTTTAGCAGTAACACTGAATACTTTAGACTCACCTTCAGCTATGGATCTGTCACTAAGAAGAAGATAATTAAATTGATCATTGTTTGACAGTGTTGATAAGTTTGCTTTAATATTTTAACAACATCCTCTAGCAAATGATGGAATGATTTTGCAATAATGTTTAAGCAGTTGTACTGTGATGAGGATGGGCAATAGTTTATGACCCAAAGAAGGTAGTCTTCCTAACTGTGGCTTCTGTTAGCTTTTAGAGTCTTCTTAGACTCTAAGGAAATACAATAAAATAGTTGCAATATTGATTATGTGTTTTGAACTGTAAATTCAAAATATGATTATTGCCACCAAAGTTCATAAGGACAGAAAATTTAGTGTATTTGAATGATTCTTAACAATAGCAGTTAGAGGAAATGTTTACTTTCATTGTGTTCAGTCCATGTACCTGGAGGCTAAAATCCCTCCAATGGAAAAGCCAAGAACTTGAATTCAATATATTGAAGTCAACACTGCAAAATCTACATCACAAAGACAAGATTGCATGTGGAATGGTATATATTGTTGACAGGTATTGCCCATCTAACTGTTTGTACTGAAATAAAGCACATATATGCATGCATTTAATTTCTCCCCCAAGTCTGTATCACTAGCCCTTCTTAGCCTAATTATAAAATTCAAACATGTAATATAATTGATATTTTGACTTACATTTTACCATGAAAGAAGAGCAGATGAAGTACAATTTCATAACAACTCTGAAGTCAGATGCCCTGCTCCTCAGCCTTGCTTCTCCCCACACTGACTGTTCAAGCTAGGTAAGATACATCACTTGCAGCATCAGCTTTCCCATTTCCAAAAAGAGAATAATATTCTTTCCAGCATGGTACAGATCAGGGTTAAGAAAATTCATACAAGAGTTGAGAACAGGTCAGAATCTGATTTGGAATTTTCATAGTTGCTGCATTATAGTTTCAGAGAAATTCATCTCTATAATTACTTTAAACACTGAGCTCTTTCCTACATAAAATATGTTGAAGTTAAAGTATTTATAAAAGACATGGGCTTTGTAATGTTCATTATTTCAAACTGTGTTCTGAGTACTATTGTTAAGTTTTATTGCTGACTTGTATAATCCTTTATGTAGCTAATGGGAATTTACAAGACAATATGATAGTCAGTGTTGGACAAATATGAGTTTATATTTTAATATGCTCTTGGCATGACACTTGATTTAGATTTAAATTCAAAAACAGTAACTCCATTTGGTCAGGTAGAAAGAAACATAGAGTCACTGTGTAATTTTCAGAATATAAAAATTCATTAGGGGCTGTGAATACAGCTAAGTGGTGAATCCCTTGCCTAGCATATGTCAAGCCGTGGGTAGAATCCCCAGTACTGCCAAAAATAAAATAAAATAAGATGACTCATTAATTTATTATATGAATTTTCTTTGATCTGCCACTATTTGCAAAGCTTGGTGCTAGGTATTTGTAGGACATAGTTTTTAGTATAAAAACTGAAAAGAAAATTGATCTCAACTTTGCAATTACATACAGCTACAGGAGATGTGGCAGGTAGATATGAATATAGCTTTTAATGACCTATTTTCTCAATCAGATGGGAGGACCTGTAATTCATTATAACCAATAGAAGATGGAATTATCTATCCATGGTTAAATTAAAGTTTTAATTCCTTGTGCTTACTCAGTTGCTAAATTAATTGCTGTGCATACATGAGGATCCAAATTTTGATCCCCAGAACCCACATAAACTCCTGGTATAATCTCAGAATCAGGAGACTGAAACAGGAGGCTGTGGGTTGGGGTCTTCAGGGGCCAGCTAGTGTAGTCAAAACAATGTTAAACTCTAGGTTTAGTGAGAGGCCCTGTTTTACAAATAAGGTAGAGAGCAACAGAGGAAGACAGCTGAAGGCAACATCTGGCCTCCACATGCACAGGCACAGATGCATATACCCTCATGCACAGATGATGCATTTACATAACACACACACACACACACACAGCAAAACAAGACAGAAAAAACACTATTCCAACTTTCATTTTGCTGGCAGGCTCCACTTATGACCTCTCTCTCTTTCACTTTTTAAAAATATCTTATTAGTTTTATTTAATGTGTATGAGTGTATTGCCTGCATGCACACAATTGCACCTGTGTTGTGCGACACCCCTAAAGGTTAGTTTCCCTGGAAGTGAAGTTATAGATGGTTTTTAGCCACCATGTGGGTGCTGGGAATGGAACACAGGTCTTCTGCAACAGCAGTCAGTGCTCTTAACCATTAAGCCATCTCTCCAGACCCCTCTCTCTGTGGTTTTGGTAAACTGAACTGTCATTTGAAAATTCGGAAAGGTCGTGGCTATAAAAGCAACAACTTCAACCAACAGATCACAATGAACTAAAGCCTCAGTTCAATATCCGCAGAAGCTGAAGCTTGCCAGTCCGCATGTGAGCATGGGAAGGGACCCTTCCCTAACCACTCCTCAGGCAGGAACAACAATGGTGTATTCTAGGCATCTTTGCTAAATATCAGGTGGCTGTAGTTGTGTGTACTCATGTTTAGGTCTATTTTGTTCCACTGAGTTGTGTCTGTTTTTGTCCCAATGCTATAATACTTTTGTTACTAGAGCTATGAAATATAATTTGAAATCCCTCTAGCATTGCTCTTTTTGCTCAGTATTACTTTGACACTGACTATCCAAGGCTTTTGTTCCATGCGAATTTTAAGATTGTTTTTTCTAATTCTGTGAAAAGTGTCAATCGGGATTTTGATTTAGATTGCACTGAATATGAAATTTTCTTTTGGTTTGTCTAGATCCTTCAGTTTTACTATTAAGCCCTTTATTTGTGCTCTCTAACTTTTTAATTGAGGTGCTTAGAGGTATAAACATCCCTCGTAGGACTGAATTTAATGTGTGTCCCAGGGGTTTTGCTGTGTTTTGCTTCCGTTTTTTTTTTTTTTTTTTTTTTTTTTTTTTTTTTTTTTTTTTTGCCCCAGCTGTCTTGGAACTCATTATGTAGACCAGGTTGGCCTTGACCTCGCAGAGATCCTCCTGCCTCTGCCTCCCAAGTGCTGGGAATTAAGATGTGGGCCACCACTCCCAGCCTTGTGCTTCCGCTTTTTTTTAGTTCCAGGAAATTAGTATTCTTTTATCTTTTCCTGGACCCTCTCATCACTCAGAATTGTTCTGTTTAAGCTCCATGAATTCATGTAGTTACTAGAGAACTTTTCTTTTGTATTTCAAATTTTACTCTGCTGTGGTCTGATTAAATACATAGAATTACTTTATTTCTTTATCTGTTCATGTTTGTTTTGTACCCCAGAAAGTAGTTTTAGAGAAATACCCACAGGCTGCTGAATAGAATATGTATTTTTTGTTGCTTGGATGAAATATCTTCTTGACGTCCATTAGATCTATTTGATATATGAGATTATTTAATTCAGATGTTTGCCTAATATTTGTTCTGATTATTTGTCTAATGGAGAAAATGGGGTATTGAATTTACTCACTCTAACTGAGCTGGGGCTAATCTGTGTCACAAAGTCCAATCACACCCGTTTTATAAAATTGGATGTGCCAGAGGTTAGTGCATATATGTTCATGATTGTAATGTCTTCTTGGCTGATTTTTCCCTTGAGCAGAAAATTGTTACTTTCTTTATCTCTTCTGATTAATATTACTTTGAACTCTACTTTGTCAGATATTAGGATAGCAATACAAACTTATTTCTTTGTGCCATTTGCTTAGACTATTTTTTTCATCCTTTACTGCAAAGGTGATACCTGCCCTTAAATGTAAGATAAATTTATCGTAGGCACAAAAAGATTTATTTTTGTTTCCTCATCCATCCAACTAGCTTTCCTGTGTGTTTTGATTGGAGAATTGATGTTTAAAGTTATTATTGAAAAATGCATATTGTTTCACGTCTTTTTATTTTCTTTTTGTGTTCTTAGTCCTATTTTGTGTTTTCATTATTATAGCCTAATTTGTTTTCTTTCCACATCCTCTCGAGTATGGTTATTTCTTTCCTCAGTACTTTGAATTGTTTTAAATATTCTCTGAAGAATTTGTGATGAACATAAATTCTTTCAACCTATTTATATTATGAAACATTTTTGTCTTCTTTGACCATGATAGACAGTTTTGCTGGATAAAATAGTCTGTGTTGGAATTTGTGATCACTTAGAACTTGGAATACATTATTCCAGGCTCTTCTGGATTTTGAAGTTTTCAGAGAAAATCAGCTGTTATTCTTTTAGTTTTTCCTTTATTTGTAACTTGTTATTTCTTTCTTCCAGGTTTTAGTACCTTCTCTTTGTTCTGTATATTTAGTGTATTTTCACTGTGATATACCATGGCATGCTTCTTTTCTGATCTCATCTCTTTAGTGTTCTATGTGCTTCTTGGATATGTGTGGGTCTTTCATTAACTTGGGAACGTTTTCTTCTATAATCTTAATGATCTTGTTAATGTCATTGATTAAGATTCTTCTCCTTCCTCTGTGCCTATAATTCATGGATTTTTGTTTTCAATGTTTCCAACACAGCTTTGCATATTTCATTCCTGAAGGGTTTTTATTTTCACATTTTGGCTTGAGCAGTCAATTTTCCAACTTTATTTTCAAGTCTTGATATTTCATTTTCATTTGATTCAGTCTGCTACTGAGACTTTCTCTTTGTTTTCTAATTGGCTTACTGAGGTTCTCAATTTCATCTTCACCTCAGTTTTGGTTTTATTCTGTATCTCTTTTTCTTCCATGAATTCATTTTTCAAACCCCAATTTGTCTGTGTATCATTCAGCCATAAGTTTCTATTTTTATCAAGCTTCAGCCAGGAGCTTTTTCCTGTCCTTCTTGAGTTCCTTGAATTGTTTCTTTGTGTATTCCTTATAGTCCTTGGAAACTTTGATCATGTTTATAACTGTTCTTTTAAGTTCTGTGACCTGAGATTCCTCTGGGTGGTTCTCATTGTAGACCATGTATATAGGACTGGTGGCATTTGTGGAAAGATATTATCTTCACTTTTCATATTGTTTGTGTTTTTGCACTGTGATCTGTACATATGAGTTTCTTTAATTGGTTGTGTGTTGAGTAGCTTGCCTTGTTGAGTAGAAGCTTGGTTTTATTTTTATTGTTGTCATACATTGATTTCTGATAATGTATGAAAGATAGATGGTCTGTGCTTCAGGTTCCCATTTCTGCTTTTTTATTGGAGGGATGGCATGACTCCAATCTGATCTAATGCGCCTGGTGGGAAATCACAACTAAAACTGTACAGAGATTGTGAAGGAGTGGGTGTTTGCTAACTGACACCTGAGGGTGAGGGAGCAGCAATTCCTATCCTTGTCCCAGAGGGAGGAGATAGTGCACACTTTCTTAGTTTTTATCTATTTGACTGTGTAGCCTGCACGTAAGTGTAACGTATGCATATAGTGCTCACAGAGACCGGAAGAGGGTGTCATATCTCTTGGAATTGGAGTTTGGGATAATTACTAGCCAGCATCTGGTGTTGAGAAGTGGTCCTGGGCCTTCTGTAAGAGCTGTCACTGTTCTTAACTACTGAGCTATTTCTCCAGCCATGAACTTCAGTTTTGAATTATTTACAACACCACCAAATCCTCTATCAGATTTTAGTATGGCTGTATCAGTTTCCACTTCGTAAGTTATCTTTTTACTATTTTCCCATTGCTGATGAATAAAGCCAGAATTATATATCCTAGACAAATGGTGTACCACTGAGATACATCATAATTTTGTAATTGCATGATACATGTGTATATGTGTATGATGTGTGTGCATAGGTTTACATGTACCAGAGCATGTATGTTGAGGGCAGGGGACAATGTTGGCTGTTAGTCCTTACCAAGGTAGTCTGTTACACCTCACCTTCTACACTATTTGAGGAAGGACCTCTTTGCTGTATATGCCAGGTGAGGTCCAAGTGCTTTACCCACTGAGTCATATTCCCAGGCCCAATTTTTAATTTTTAATGGTGTCTTCAAGCGTGATGATGGCTGCTCTAAAAGCTGTATAATTTTGCTTTCAAATTTGTTTTTAATTGACTTAGAATTTAGTGTTTAATATTATCTACTAATTTAAAGATACTTTATCAAAGTCTTAATATCAACTACTGAAAATTTTATCTCCTTCCACAAACATAGAACATGGGTTATACATTATAATTAATGTTTTTTTATATTTGTTTATTATTTTTATTATTTAGCGTGTATGCATGCATTGCCTGCATGTAGGTAAGTGCACCTATATCGTGCAATGCCCTCAGGGGATGGAGGACAGGAGAGGCTGTCGGATCACCTGGAACTGGAGTTACAGATAGTTGTCAGCTGCCATGTGGGTGCTGGGATTCGAACCCAGGTCTTCCCGCAAAAAAAAAGTCGGTGTTCTTAACTGCTGAGCCATCTCTCCAGCCTCCTTAATTAATGTTTTATTAAAATATTTATATGGCAATTTAAAATTTATATATCACTTTCCTGCTAGATATCAAATCAAATAAACATGGTATATTTTATATTTCTTTCATAGGCTATATTCTATAAGGTAGTAAACTTTTATTAATTGGGTTAGTTCTTTGAGAGCTTTATACATTTATATGATGCATTCTGGGAACCCTTTTCACTCACTCTCTGTTATATCTCTCATAACCCTTTCAATCCCTGGTCATCTCTACAGTGTCTTTCCCAGATTCATGACCCTTAGTTTGGTGACCCATTTAACTAAATCAAGGCCATGACCCATTGGAACCTGGTAAGATCACCATGTGGTAAACAACTGAAGGCAATGACTTCCTCTGTCTCTGAATCTACCAGCAGGAAATTGTTCAGCATTGAAGAGTAGAGCTTTCTGACCCCCTCTTTCATCCAGGACTGTTGTTGATGAACTCATTCTTGTGGAGCTGCAGTCATCCAGGGCTGTTCAAAGTTTGTGACTGCAGTGGCTGTGTGTTGTCCAGAAGATGGCATTTTTCAGGTCTTTCTTCCTATCTCTTGGCTCTTACATTCTTTCTACCATCTCTTCCACCATATTCCCTGAGCCTTTTGTTGTATAGCATTGCCTTCTGACAGGCAGGCACAATCCACCTGAGCTCAGCTGTGCCCACTTGGCTAAGATCATCACAGGGGCAGGGAAAGTCAGAGGACCCTAGCCACACCTCCCAACCCATGAGAAGCAATTTGGCTCTAATCGCACATGGCCTGGGGAAGTGTTTCATATAAGCTGGGAAGACTAGGGAAAGGCTTCTTTCACCATTTTGTGGGGCTCTGGAGAAATGTATGTCTATGCTTGGAAGAAGACATTTGGTGAGGTCTTAGGTGGGAAGCACCTATAGTCCTGGAAGTAAGCCCTCACCCATTGCTTTATAAGTAAGCCCAAAAAACTCATTGGTTTCTCAGAGTGCAGTTTGGTGGAATCACACCTCAGTTTGTTGTTTGGACCTAGAGCATAGGGGTGGACATTGTTTGCAAACTCACCCCTACCAAGAAATTTTAGCAACACTTTGAAGGGCTGACTTAAATGTCTTCTTTCAGAATGAACACTTAACCATCATTTATTCTCAGCCTTTTGTGCCTCCATGAGTCTGATTTTAACACAGTTTACTGCATAGAAAGATTGCTCTGATTAAGAGTGAGAGTCTTGTATGTGGACATTAACATGTATGTTTAGCTGATGGTTCAACTTTATGTCAACTTAGCTAGCAAGCAGAATTATGCCTCCCCCCACCCCCTTGCAGACTGTGAATTATCTCATCAAGGACTTTTTTTAGGTTTCTCATGCAAGGAATGGATTCCTCCCTGTGAAGCAGGCTTCAAATCTACTCAATAAACCATTGGTTACCCTCATAACAGTCATGCCACTGTTGTAAAAGTGGGTATATCCATGTATTTTGCTGCTCCAATTCACAAAAGCTCGGAACTGGAATTAGCCTAGATGATGCTCATCAACTCATGAATGGATCATTCATTTGTGATGCATATACAATAGAATTTAAAATCAATCCTAAGGAATTATGAAATTTGTAAGTAAATGGATAAAACTGAAAAATATGCCAAGTGAGATAGAAAAAGGAATGAACTAAACAAATACCACATGTTCTTTTTGTAATTGTGAGTCCTACTTTCCAATCTACAATTTATATGTTATTAGAATTCCTGTGGAAGCCAAAAATAAAGAAAGAGGCTGTTAGGAGGATTATGTCTTTAGAGAGGAGGCATAATAGGACATAGGTAATATAGAAGTAGAGAGAGGAAATGCTTGGGCGGAAATGTTTAAGTAGATTTTCAGAGGCAAGGAGGGTCACCACAAATGAAAGGATATGAAGAAGCCATGTGGCAACCTAATATCTTGTAACCAAATTTAAAAAAAAATTATTATTTAAAAATGAGTTGGAAGACACCATTTATAGTTGGAGAAGATCCTTCTTGATGATACAGGCTAATATCAAAAACCCCTGAGCCAGGTCTGGAAAACTCCTTATGAGTTGTTAGTCAGGGAGGTCCTGGGGGTCCTCAAAACAATACAAACTCTTGCCATTCCTGTTGGATACCCATTATAACTAGACGATAAGTCCTTATTGAACTATAATAGTTACCTTTAAATCAATTTTATAAATATGGAAATTTCTATATTTTATGTAAATAAGTATGTAAATGTGAACAGATGGTGAGATATTTCAGTAAAATTAATATGTACTAACATGCATTCAAATATAGTTGGCAAGTATAAATTTTTATCATCTTAAATGTAATGATTAACAAAATTTTAGTGATGAGTATATTAAAAGATATGCAATATGTTTATGTTAAATTTATACTTATTTAAATTAATTAGATATATTCTCATAAAAGTTACAACACAATATATTAATCTTTTCATTTATATTCATTCAGTCCTCTTGTTAATTTTTAAAAACTAGATTTAATTTTGACAGAGTATATTTTATATCCTACATACATATTCAGTTTCCTGTCTGAATTTTGTAAATCAGTTACATCATTTTCAGAGAGGTAAATTTATCTTACTTGCCATGTTATTTTGAGGCAAACTTCTAAGCTTTATTAGACAGATAGTGTATAGGTGCATTGCTTTAGAGCCATTTGGGGCTATATAGGTTTTAGAGTAATATTTGTTGTCCTTTTTTAGCAATAGTATCTGTATACACCTCAAATTCAGTTTAAATATTGTAAATATATTTATGTTTTGTGAAGTGAGTTTTATTTTCATTTGGATGCTATCTTGACTGTATATAAAAATGAAAGCCAAAATATTAATTTTACTGCTAAAAGCTAAGATTCTGCCGAGCATGGTGGCACACGCCTATAGTCCCAGCACATAGGAGTCAGAGGCCAGTGGAACTCTAATGGTTCAAGGCCAGCATGGACTACATAGTGAGTTTCAGGACAGCTGGGGTTACAGGGAGACCCTGCTTCAAAAACACATTAAAAAAAAAAAAAAACCTAAGATCCACACAGTTTGTGATTATTCAATTGGTAATAGCAGTAATAATAAACTTAAAGTCTTATGTTTGAAGACCTCAGGAAATGTATTAATATGTTTTAAAATCCTGAATCTATAGTCTTTGAAATAAATTAACAATACCATTTAAAAGTCACAAAGCTATCATATACATATAAATGTTTGTTTTAGATTTTTACTCATGAAAGAATGTTTTTATTTGTTTTATCTATCATGTTTGATAGAAACTGTAGTGGAACTTGGAACTGTTTAATTGGAAAATGTTACTTTTTCCCTTCTTAAACTCATAATAGTTTCTTTCTGATCAATAAAATTTGAATAACAGTTCAGAATATCACTCACAGATTTTTAACTAAGAGAAATAAAGATGTATAGTTATCATAATGTTTGTACAAATAGCTCGTACTAGGTTTATTATATAAATAATTGGTAAATGAATAAAAATGTGTGTCATAAATTCTTCCCTTGGAATACTTAGCAATCAAAATAATACAAGGGCTGGAGAGATGGCTCAGTGGTTAATAATGTACACTGCTCTTGCAGAGAACCTGAGCTTTGTTCCTAACACTCTCACAGGGCCACTCACAATCACCTGCAACTCCATTTCCAATGTATTATATAAATAATTGGTAAATGAATAAAAATGTGTGTCATAAATTCTTCCCTTGGAATACTTAGCAATCAAAATAATACAAGGGCTGGAGAGATGGCTCAGTGGTTAATAATGTACACTGCTCTTGCAGAGAACCTGAGCTTTGTTCCTAACACTCTCACAGGGCCACTCACAATCACCTGCAACTCCATTTCCAATGTATCCAGTACCCTCCTCTGGTCTCTGTGGGCACCACAATCATATGCACAAACCCATAAACAGATAGTTGTATAATTAAAAATAAAAATAAAAACTAAAAGAAGGAATTCAATATACACATATTAATCTAACAAATTTAAGAGCCAATGCTGAAAAATAAACTCTAACACAAATGAATGTGGCTTTTGTCTTTTACAATTTAATTTCAAAAATAGGGCAAATTAATTTGCAGTGGAAATAAATGATGCAAATAAAGGTAAAAGCATGTCTCCCAAAGGTTCCAGTTTAGGAAATTTTATCACTAACTCATAAGGTAAAGCTGATTGTTTACTCAGACATTTGGAGGGCAATAGGATTAGATGAGGATGAGGATGGGGCTTCTGCTTTGTAATTATTGTCTTTCTGAGAGGGAGAAGAGAATCTAGAGCTAGCGTACAAGACTGGGCTACATGAGGCCCTCAGTCATGCTACGTGCAGAAAGAAGTTCCTTGCCAGTTTATGAGACATCCAAACCACCAACACTGAGAACCAAGAAAACTTCTGTTCTTTGTAATATTCTGTTATGCATGTCATTACAACAAAAGAGATGTTGTCTTGAAAAAATTATAGGAAGCAAGAGGAATTCAGGTCCCAAGTTTACTCTTTTCATAACAACACCTTTCTTAGGAACTGTTGTCTTAGGAGAACTATCTTAAATCTCAGATGATAACCCTCAAAACTAAACTACCCACTTGGCTCTACTTCTCAAAGATTCAGCGGTGAGAACCTTTTGGTAAAGATCAACCCATGTTTAGCCCATAGTAATTAATAACAGAAGGTGTTCATGTCAAAAGACACAAAAAATAGAATGCAGTATTTAACAGTGCCTACAACCATAGATGTGGTTTTTTATTATCTAAGTCAAAATACAGGTGCTTTTCATTCTTTTCAGTATCATCCACAGCAGTGAAAGATACATCACTGGATATATAAGTTCCAGATTCTAGGGCACATGTGTCCAAAGAGCTGTTCTTACATGATATTTTAAGTTTCTACACAATCATTAACTCTTCAATTCTGGTTAGTGAAGAATTCTCTTTACTACCTATCCATTTTCATATAGTTTTAGTTAACACGTATAAAGGACTGCCAGTGCCTAGTGTTTAAAAGAAAAAGGAGAATGGAATCCAAATGCAGGTGGCAGGAGCTTAGCTTTCATTATTAAACCATGTCCGGAGGAATGCTAGTTTCAATGGATTTCTATGAAACCCAACAACCAATGAGAAGTCTTCTAAAACCTGCCCCTTCAGTGTTACTCAGATTCGCTTTCCCGCCAAAGCAGCCACAGACTTCTTCAGATTTTAGAGGAAAAATAAAATACATGCAAGAGCCAAAATTTAATTTTCACAAGTACCTGTGAAAATCTCCCTAGGTTACTAACTTTTGTGTCTATAAACAGTTTTTTTTGCTGAAGCTTTTGCAGCATGAACACATTTTTCCCTGTGAAGAGAAATAGAGTTTAGACTTGACTTATTTTCAACTCTTGAATCAGTTGCTTTTTTAATTAATTCTGTTATTTTCTTGAATTAATCATTTACTTCATGGTCATAAGCTAAGATATACTTAAGGTAGTAGTCATTGCTACTGTTTTCTTTTGAAGTATTTCAGACTTGAATGAGAGGAACGCTTCTGAAAGGAGCGATTATCATCTGAGATGCAATGATTTAAAGTTTGCCAGTCAGATCTTCACAGTCTAGAAGAACTATGAAACATGAACTTTGAACTGCACCCAAAGCAGTTGAAGAACATGAACTATGTTCATCCTGAATGGCCCCTTTTATTACTGATCTCTTAAATTTGCCACAGCATTGAGCTATGTGCTGTGTGGTATCAGGACATACATACACTAATTCTCTATAACAGAAACTTGAGTCACTAATGTGAAATATTTCAGTCACACTGTATTATGTGCTCAATCACAGGTCATAAATACTATGCCACTTTCTTGTTATGAAATAAATATCAAAATCAGTGCATTTAAAGAGTATAAATCAGTGGTTATTGTTGCCAACTATGTTAATTATAGGAATTAATAATAGTAGTTACTATTCTCTGAAACAAGTTTACTATCCAGTATAAAGAATCAGTGGTCCCTGAACATATTACTATATCTATTTGGAACAAAAATCAGTATTATTTTTCTATTTTGAGAAAAGGGCACACACACACACATACACACACATACACACACATATACAAATTGCAAAAACACCTTTGGATTTTGTCAGAGAAAAGAATACACTATTGTTCATCTATGGATATTCTTTTACATATTTTCCATGTTAACTCTGAGGTGTTTGGCATCAGGGTCTGAACAAATGTTTCAGTGGTGCCTGAATGGCACTGAATTATGCCTTGTAATTTGTGGGTACTTTTTGTCTGCTAATGTAATTAAACAATCTGCTGACCTTTCCAGCTCCATCTATTTTCTTTCATCAATATTTTTATCAGTTGGTAAATCCCTCTGAATTCCAAGTACCAGGATAGATTCAAATGTATCCAGCTGAAATACTGTTTACTATCAGAACAGTGAAGTCCCCTGAGTCACTTTTAAGAATGTATCAGCTTCTCATTTCAAAGGATGAAAGAGATGGGGTAAGGAAAGAAGAGAACAGACAGAAGAGTAGAGGATAGCAGTGACACAGGGATTCACTTCAAGCATCAGGTAGTGTAAATGGTTGGGTCATTTGGTGTCCAGTGGCCATCCTGGAAGATACTTGGCTATATGTGAACCTAATTCACTCCTTAACCACAGTCATAAGGGCATCTATCTCACAATGTACTGGGACTTCAACACACTTTACTTACCTTTTTTTTTTTTTTTTTGGCTTTTTGAAGCAGTGTTTCCTGTAGCCCCAGCTGGCCTGGAACTTACTATGTAGACCAGGCTGGCCTTGAACTCAAGAGATCTGCCTGCCTCTGCCTCCCAAGTGCTGGGACCACAGGCATGCACCACCACACTTAGCTACTTACCATTTTATTTTAAAAAATACTTATTAAATTATCCTTCAATTTATTATTATTCTCCCTCCTCTTTTGAAGTTTTCAGGATCACATAATAAGCATTCATAAATGTAGGGCTAAAAGAAGGACAGGGAAAATGGAGGGAGGAAAGCTTTATTCTTTTTCTTTTCAACATCAAGCATGACATTGAAGTCCCTCAATAATGCATGCATCTAATTTTTTTCTTTTTCTATGTTTCCCACAATGGATGGAGATTCCCTCTATAAACCACAGTATAATGTACAGTTTAATTCCTTAATATACAGCACCATGAGTTTATGGAAAGACATAATGCCTCAAAGTCAAAGTTATTGCCCTCACTGACTGAGAGCATTAAGAAAGAAAAAGAACTTACCTAGGCTCTCATGTATGCACCTGTAAAATTTATGATTCATGAAAACAAAATGAATTAGTGTTTTATTTTTAGTTACAGATACTAATTATCATAGATGTTTCCAACTAAAGTGAAAACATGGAATTGTCTACATGAGTATATATTGATATTTTATGCATTATATTTGTGAAATGTGAAAATGTTTTTTCATTTTAAACAATCTTAAAATTCACTTTCTTGTATTTGACATAGTGACTGGTAAGGAATCACTAATCATCTGAGTATATGCTAGGTCAATTGTATTTTATATGGAAGATAGGCACACAGATAATGGTTTAAGCAGCAGGCTTCAAAATAATAAGGGCCAGTGATGACACACATGATGTTTGCACTTGGGCAAGTGCCCCACATACAGAAATCTGTCAGAGACAAGATAGGAAGAACAAGAGAGCTTGGATCACTTCTGCCACATATTGTGAGAACAGTTTGTTCTTTTCCATTGCAGACATGAAAAAAAGAAATTCAACATAAAATGTCACTGGCAGTAGGTGATTAGCTGTGTTCTAGTAAAAAGTAAGTCTCCTCGGGCCTTGCCCTAGGAAAAACTGCATAATAAGGGGAAGAGCCCGTTAAAAGAAGGGAAAAATTCTTGGGCTTGAAAGTTTGGATTTTATTGAATTTCTGAACAAAATGACAAGATAAATTTGTTAGAGTCTCTTAATTTCCTGTATCTTAGTTTGATTGTTGTAAAGGTAAATATCCCTGAATTTCCTGGGAAGCAACTACAAGAAACCTGCAATTGTGAGTCTGCCTTCTGTTTCCATCCACCCACATAGCACTTTCCACTATTGTGAATAACTGCACTGCCTTTTCTAATTCCCAGTTATCATCAACTTGGTATTTCATTACCTAATGGCTATTCAGAATCTCTCATTGCCTAACCCATAATTACAGGAATGACTCATGATCTGGCATTGCTTTTAAAGCATTCTTTTCTCATATACTTTTACTGAAGTAAAGTCCTACAGATTTTGTTAACTAACTTAAATTGTGGTTTGAATGTTTAATAAAGCAGACAAGTATTCAGATCAATCAAACACAGTACATTGCCTATATTCAGGGAAAGGGTCAAAGCACACAAAAGATAAAATGCAATTAGAGTGCCATATTTAACATTTTGGAAAATGTAGCATTCTGATGAAGTATACATTCTTTTTCTAATATTCAAGAAGGTATTGTTCTGAAATTCAAGCTCTAGAAACAGAATGCTGACTCTTAAATTACAAAGTAATGCAGAGGAAATCCTTTCAACAGCCCTGCCTTGCAGTCTGCCTTGCAGTCTCACTCAAATTCTTCTACGGAATCGTTTGTTCCTGTAGAGAGTACATCTTTTCCAGCCTCAAGTCTCATACTGGCCTTCAAAGATAACCATTTCTTTTCAAAGCATTGTAAAATTAAGTTTTTGCCTATGATATTTTCAACTTAGAAGAAAAAAGAATTTTAGCTAGTTCATTCTAGTCCCTAACACAACAGCACATGGGTTTTCTAAAGGTTACAAGAGTGCATAAAACCCTTCTTTAGTTCCTAAGAAAAAGGCTAAAGGACTAAAAATAAATTGATCTCATAAGCCATTCATTGAAGAATCATATAAGCACATTTTGCTGTAAATTGACAGGCTTGGTTTAGCCCCTTACCGATCACATCTTCACTTCCTTAATTCTGTTGTCATTGGAATGCTTTGAACCCTTCATCCTATCTTCCTGTTTTGATTTAGCCTTTATTTTGAATACTACAGCACAAATATATAAACCCATCAAAAATCACATGGAAAAAATCTTTTTATTGAGTGATATTATGAATCATAAACAAGAAAGATACTGATTGAACATATATCTGACTGTGTTCACTTCAAATTCCTTATTCAGATACTCAAAAAGCCATGAAGTTTGATGACCTGCCTGTTTATACATTTGCTTTTATGTAGAGATAATATGGTTATTATCTGAGTTCCCTGAAAAACATGCAGGAGATGGATTTGCATGTGAGGATTCCAGTAAGGCAAACTCTCAGGATGAACACTGACCTCAAGCATAGGGAGCAGACTAGGCAGAGAGAAATTTGGATTTAGCCTCCAATCTGGCCCTGAGAAGTGGTTCTGAACTGTGGCAAGGAGACTGATTTATATGATCCTATATTAGGAGATATTGGATATGAGCCACACCCAGGAAAAGTATTTCCCCATAGCCCAGGGCAGGTCTCTGGAGCTCTAAACTGGAGCTGTCAGATTCCATCATTTGACAACTCTGAGGAACTTGCATTGCTGTTCTCAGTGAAGGATCTGTGATGCCACACCACCCACTACCGATGCACATAAAAATGAGATAGAAATCCCTGATGGCCCTTCTACTGAACACCATTGTTTAGTGGCCTTCAAACTAAATGAAGCTTAGTAGTGCCAAGCCCACTCACATCCCACATGAAAGCACACATGGATGGCTCATTGACCTCTTTCTACTTTTTAAAGCAGTACTTTACTGTAAAAGATGACTATGCTAATACCACAAAAGCAATTGTATTTGCAACCAAATATATACAATACATGATCTTCAAAAATTTAGCTTTTCCTTCTATTCCCAAGTTGGCACATATGAAAAAATAAATTTTCTTCTCAGATATCTGGTACACCCAAAAAGAAATTCACCTGTCTCTCCTGTTCCTGGGGCAATACTTGTGTATACCAGAAGTCATAACATTTATGCTGTGGGAATGAGGAAATAACAGACTGCCAGGATCATCTCTATTTTCAGAGCTGATCTACTTGAAGACAGCAGTCCATGGCAACAGGTCCAAATTCAAGAGCTGGTAGATCTTCCAAGCTGAGCCAGTTCTGACTCTAAATTGATAACTCTTCCTCAATTATGGCTCCCAAATCCAGCCCACACAGACTGGTAGAGAAAATATAAATCTCTATCTCTTCACTTTTCCTAGAGTAAAATTTCCAAAGCTACATATAAGTATTGGTGTTTGAGTCACAACACTCAAGAACAATGAAAAATATACTAAAAATAAATGAATATCCAACAATGAATAAGAGAACGTAAATAAACAATAAAACAGAGGATATAACTATAAAGTAAAGAAATAAAGAAATTAGAAATAAAAAATACACTGAAAACAGGTTACTTAAGATAGGAAAAAACACAAAGTAAGAATTCTCCACAAATAAACATGGATCCCAAAGGAGAAGCCTTCCTGTGATCAGAGGACATAGATGGAAATAAGTAGCCAAGTGATAAATTACCTGTTTCACTATATACATGTGTGTATATCTGTAAAGAAGCTGTGAATTAGACCCAGAAGCTCTTACATGCTAAAATGTACTACCAAGCTATACCCTCAGCCACTCAATTATCTAAGTTTGTAGCAAATAAAAATAATCTATCCAGGCTGGGTGTGGTGCCTTTAATCCCAGCACTTGGGAGGCAGAGGCAGGCCGATCTCTATGAGTTCAAGGCCAGCCTGGTGTACATAGTGAGTTCCAGGACAGTTGGAGCTACAGGGAGACCCTGTCTCAAAAAGACCAATAAAAAAACTATATAATTCCTGATATAATGGTGTTTATAAAAATATAGATATATACATACAATTCAGAATATACATGCATGCAAGCACAAGTATAAATTACACATCACAAATGTAATCCAGAGCTAAGTATGGTATTACATAGCAATCCCAGCAAGTGGAAGCTGAGGGACAGAAAAAAAATCACAAAATACAAATCCAGCCTGTGCTACTTTGTAATGTGCCCCCAAAAAGAAAGAAGGAAGAAAGGAAGAAGGAAGGAGGGAGGAGGGAGGGAGGGAGGGAGGAAGGAAGGAAGGAAGGAAGGAAGGAAGGAAGGAAGGAAGGAAGGAAGGAAGGAAGGAAGGAAGACCAAAATTTTTTCAGGGGCAGAAGAGATGGCTCAGTGGTCAAGAGTACTAGCTGCTCTTCCAGTGGTCCTGGTTTGGTTCTCAATGCCCACATGGTGGCTAAGAACAGTCTACACCTCCAGTTCCAGGGAATTTGACACCCTCCTCTGACTTCCACCTTCCACAGGCATTTCATGACACTGGTGCACTTACATACATGCAGGCAATACACTCATACATATATTAAAACAAAAAATAAGAAATAAAATATATATTCCAGCCAGGCGTGGTGGTGCACACCTTTAATCCCAGCACTCAGGAGGCAGAGGCAGGCAGATCTCTGAGTTTGAGGCCTGCATGGTATACATGGAAAGTTCCAGGCCAGCTAGGGCTACAGAGAGAGCCTGTCTCAAAAAGACATATATATATATATATATATATATATATGAATATGTATATATATTCCAAAGGTAAATAGAATAATGTCTAAAAGTCCAATATTAATAATGCCATACTTATCAGTTTCTATTAGGAATATTGTACGTAATATCTGATTTATTCCCTTAAAAGCACGAAAATAAGCAAAAGAAATAGAATTTAGTATGCTAAACTGTGATTTTACCTTTTAACAATGAGCTTTGTGATGTTTTGTAAACGTTATAAAAGGGATGTATCTTCCAGCATGACAGTACTGTAGTACGGGAACTGAAGAAAAGAGAATGACTAACAAGTAGATATAAAGGAACAATGTTTTCAAACTACAGCTAAGGTCAATAATGAGTAAAAGTGCCTTGATTTATGCAGAAAACAAAGTACCTGGTGGAAAAAAAAAAAGAACAACTCTAGCTTTCACTTCCGATTTTGTCCTTGTCTTAAGTGTATTTGTTCATTGCACAAATGTTAAGAACTTAACATGCAGGACTGGATTGGTGGCTCACCAGTTAGGAGCATACATTTTTCAGGAAGACCCGAGATTCACTCCCATGTCAAGCAGCCTAAAACTGCTTATAACTGTAGCTCCGAGGGATCCCATGCCTCTTCTAGATGCCACAGAAACTTTCACTGATGTGCATAAACTCAATCACAGGAGCACACACACATACACATAACTAAAAATAAATACATTAATATTAGAAAAGAATGTCGTATGTTACTAGGCACTGTGCTACCAGATTCGGCAATTCTGATAAACATTACTGGCTCACCAATCACAACTTGTGTTGCAAAGTTCCTGCTTCTAGCCAGCCCTTTCTCTTGTGTTCCATGACTCATACAGAGATTGACACTTTCCATGAAGTTTCTGTATTTCCATCATTATTTATTTTTATTTGATTTCCATCATTACCTTATATTTGTTTTACTTGATCTTAACACTCCTTTTTGTTCAGTTGTGATTTAAGTGAAGAAGGCATAGAAACTCTACCTCAACCCTCCCCTCCCTAGCTGCCTATTTGACATGAAGTTCGGTAATTCTCAAAGGCATGTCAAATATATCAGTCTAAGCTACTCCACTTCTCCATTTGAAAATACTGGCCACATAGAGCATTTCTTCTTTATGGATAAAGTGCCATTTTCCTAGTTGTATAAGACAGTTTTTCTGGAAACCCCCTGTTATCCAATCTTCCTTGATGTATTGTGGACCTAGACTTATTTCTAACCCACTCCTTTTCCCCAGGTCTACCGGTAGCCTGAATCAACATGACACCAATGGCCACAAAACTAATTATTAACTTCCATTCATCTTTCCCTATCCATATTCCAGGCTTGAACACACATTTCTCAAAGGCTTGCCTTGTTTCCAAGACAAATGAGAACTTTGTTCCCACTTACTTTGAGGGGCATTTTCCCAGTATATGACTTTCTCAAAGTGTGTCTCAGACACAGAAGCATTCTTTCAAGTGTTCCTCCTACCAGCATACCTTCCGTTGCTTCTGCCTAGAGAGCTCTTTCCCCCTCAATTCCCTGTTACAGTTTTTAGTTTTTCCTGTCTCATATTAATCACCATGTTCTCAAAGAATTCCTTCTTTGAGGAGATTTTTGATCTCTTGATCAAATGTCTGTATCACAGACCTCATAGTAGTTTACTTCCCATGTGCCACTTTGACAATCCAGTCTTTCCCTGATTAATATGAACATTTCAATTGGCATTTGAAATTCCATAAGGAAGGGAACAGTATCTGATTTGACTTGACATTAACTTCCTAGATTTCAAACAAAGTAAATCCTAAAGATAAGCTTGAAGTATGGGTTAAAAATTATTCTCTACCTAAAACTGTTTGTGCAAGGCAGAAAACTGAGCAAAACAGAGTTCAGCTGACTTATACCATAGCGAGTCACTCCCAGCACAAAGCACAACTCTTCACCAGTATATGAGTCCAAATAAGATAAAATATTCCAGTAAGATGATTTTTAATTAAGACACTATGCAATACAGTACAGCTATCTTGGGCAAAATTTAATCCAAGTAAAATATATTGAGTCCAATATAAGCAAAGCTTTACAATAAGAATGTGAATAAAATACAACAATTTTCAAGTCTCTACAAGTAGCTTAAAATGATTGTGTGCCTCTAGTTTAGAAATTAAATTACTCTCAAAATCCACATTCCATATGGCTTTTTCATTTGATTTTTTTCCAGGAATTTGTAGTATCTCACCTTGATCTTATCAAACATGTAGTGTATGACATAATTGTAGTTTCTATTATTGTTCTTGTTACAGATTGTTTAAAATCACCTAAAGAGATCTTCTGGAAACACTGAAAATCTCAATATCTTATGGAGGCTTCTAACTTAGATTTACAGGCCAACACAGTGATAAAAGTAGGATTTGTCAGGATTCACCTCAAACTACAGAAATACCCTTAAACTGATGAATTCAGCTAACATTTCATTAAATACTCATTCTATGGAAGATCATAGAGTAGATAAAATGAAAATATCATATGCCATTCACTGTGGATATTGAAACTCCAAAGGGCAAGTTAAACCAGTCAATAAATAATGGAAATGAAAAGTCTTAGTGCTACAAAAATTGTAAAGCTGACTGAGCAAACACAAACAAAAGTGAATAATAATAGTTTGAAAAGATGATATTGATGAGAATGAGCTGCTTAGTTGGTTGCTCAGAATTTAGAGAAAAATAACATCTTACTTTTGACTGGGAATCTGTCAGGGCATGTATACAGTGACTTAATATGTATGTCTGGTATTGGTAATGATTGGAAGGCAAGACTTTCCAATCTGATGGAGGACTAAGCACATTCTTTTATTTCTGACAATGTCTGTTTTCTCATAAATACAATGTCCTGTTCAAATTAAAGGTAGAATTGTGAAGTGTAGAGGAAAGCTCCTTTCACTCAAGCAGTCTGCTCTGCATTGGCAAACTTATGCAATAATGCTACTAACTACTGCAGTTTTTTAATAAACATGGTGAGATGGAGAAATAAGCAAAGCTATTGAGGACCATATCTAAATTAACACGGTACTCTCATGCCTGGAAAAATTAAATTTTGGTATAATTGTTCAAATAAATATATCAGATTGAATTAGTACTTTAAGGTCCAATGTTTCTCCTATAATTTCCATTGCTTGTTGATTATTAGATCATGTTATTAAACTTGAGTAACTGTGAAATATTAAATTTCTAGACCAATTAAGTATTTGCATTGTGTGCAACAACTTATCTCCATTTAGCCCATTCTTCTCCTCACTCAAATAACTACTTTCTTTATTAATTTCTAGCTTTATTCAATTATATTTGATATAAACAATATATTTACAGTGTGTAATTTTTAAGCATTCAAACATCTAATATATAATTCAAACACTATTACAATTGTCTACATAATGACTGTGTACATATATATTTAAAATTGCAAAATTTCTCTTGCCTCTTTGAGGCAACTTTCTGTTCTTGACAATACCCAAAACCTTTGTTGCAAAGAAATTTCTGACCTATGACCTACTTTGCAGCATTGTACATTTGAGATTTATGTAGTGAAATTATACATTTATTTCAGTGTTTTCTTTCAGTTGACATAATTATTTTTGGTTCATCCAGGTTACAACACATATAAATTGCTCATAAATTATTATCATTGAGTTTCATAGCATGTATTCTACATTAGTTAGCACTTTTCTCTTAATCCACTCACCTTTTGAAGGACCTCTGAGCTAAGTCCTTCTTAGCCTCTGTATTGAAAGTCAGATATTCACACATTTCTGGACTCTGTCATGTGTTATTTCAGAGAAACTAAGTAGAATGTAGTTTTTCTTTCACAATTTTTCACATCAGTTATTAAAATTATTAGTATAAAAATATTCATAATATTCCATTATTATAATTTTCTTGTCTATAGTATATTTTTAATTTTTAAAAAAATTTATTTATTATTTTTATTTTATGTGTATGTGTGTATTGCCTGTATGTAGGTAACTGCACCCATGTCATCCAATGCCTGCGGTGGTCCGAAGAGGCTATCAGATCCCCTGAGGCTGGAGTGATCCTGGGACTGGAGTTATGGACAGTTCTGAGCTGCCATGTGGATGCTGGGACTCGAACCCGGGTTTTCTTCAAGAACAACCTGTGTTCTTAACCTCTGACCCATCTCTCCAGCCCCATAAATTAAATTTTTAAAATTACTATCTAACTTCATTTTATTGAGCAGGGTGGTCAGTAACTAGATATGAAAACTGAACTCATGGAAATATTTAGTGTGACTGAGATGTGCTGCAGTATAAAACATAAACTGATGGCTATTGTGTACATACTCAGCTACATTGAGGTTATAGGCTCAATTACTAGCATCAAAACTAAAATGAATAAAAATATATAGTCTGTGTTGATTCTTAGTATGAAAGAAATAGAAAATAAATCATTGTTATTTATGTCATATTGACTACATGTTAGGATACTAATGTATAGTATTAGAATTGGAAGTATGCTTCTTTTGCCAAATTTCAATTATCTTATGATATTGGATTGAATCCATGGTTCATACTATATGTCTATACAACAGCATTGAAATAGGCAGTTCAATAATTATTTTAAAAGGAAATTAGGTTTGTTCTACAAACCTGCTTAGAATTTAATAACAAACCAGATTACCTTGTAAATGATTTGGGAAATGATAAAATAGAGTCAACTTAAATAAAAATAAATTTTCTTATATAAAGAAGACCTAGGATAAAGAAAAGGCTAATGCAAGATAATGGGCATTTAAACTTCCTAAAAAATCAAAATGTTCATATGAAATAATACTAATAAAAACAGGTATGGGATAGAATTCAGACAGGAGTGATAGGGAACCACAGACGCAGCCACAGATCAAGAAGACTTTATGGTTAAACACCCCAAGCTATTCTTTCTGTAGTACTACATGTGAACAACAGCCTCTGCACAATCATGTAGAAGAATCAATGATGAAATATACATAGTCCATGCATTCTATAGTGTCCTAGTAACTGTATCAGACATATATTTTAACAGGCACCTCAAGAGAGACCAAAGCATTTACATGTCGAATCATTTTCTTTGAAGGGATCAGTCATTAAACTCTGTTAGATCTTATATTCCTGTTCTCTTATAGAAAATTAAGTTTGTCAGGATAGGGGTGTACCTTGGTGGTAGAGTGCTTCCCTGACCTGCACACTGCTTTGGTTTTTATCCCCAGTACCACATAAAAACAATAAAGTCTATAAAACTGACCATCTTGACTTCTTCAAAGGAAAAAGTTGCTCATTGACTCTGCCTTCAGCTAATGCCCAGTATGAAATAAGATGAAACAAAAACTTTATACTTAAGGCCAAAATTATGGAAAAATATAAAATAAAAATGTTCAAGTCTCTAGACGAGATAGTTAAAGACAGTGATTCCTGCAAGATTGAACACTAAATAGTTAAAACTGAAACTAATGTTCTTTAGTCCCTTAAGAAGGCTGTGGAGTAGGACAGGGAGAATCAAAGGATCAGAAATCCTCCAGACTTAGCACTTTAGAGTTTCTGTCTTGGGGAAACAAAATGACTTGAATTTCCAAGACAAAGTTCCAGGCAGAGGCCTGCCCACAGAGATGTGAGAACGGCTTTGACAGAACTCCTCAGTGTTTTGCTTGGTTGATAGATATCCCTGAGGAAATTTGTAGAGAGAAATTCCAAGAAAGATGACAGATATCTAGCATTTATACATAGCTAAGAGTTGTACCTATGTCCATCTAACGCATAAGAAATGGTCATGTTTTATTGCACCTTGAATAGAGTACAAAAAGTTCTTGCATGGGCAATAAAGAATAATTATTTCTAATTTGGGATTTTCTCCACTCTCCTCCAATGCATAGTGACTCAAAAGGATCAAAATATATCTAGCTAATTTACCTGTAACATTTAAAATCATTTATAAGAAAATTCAAATATCTGTCATAAAGCAAACTAACATTCCATTTGAAAGCCAATAAAAATTTCCACGTTTACCAGGCACATAAAGAATAACGAAGAACAATGATAGCAGAAGGAAATTACTACTGAAGGAATACCCACTGGAAATGATAACCAAATGAGTATATATATATATATATATATATATATATATATAGTCTTATTATTTAAATTTCCCATATATACTCTTCACTTCTAAAAGTAGTGGATGGGCTGACTAGACTCCAGTGGATGCTAGGACTCAGCATGTATGGCAGAGTGTGTAGGGTTTGGTGGCTGGGGGACATGGATGGGGGGGTCTGGGTGTGAGCAGGAAATATTTTATGAAATTTTAAAAGCTCAATAAATTTTTTTTAAACACTACATTGTTAACGATGCATATGCAAAACTAAAATATATGACAATAGCACAATGGCTGATGTTGGAGACAGATACTGTTGTCAGCCTCTATATGAACGGTGACACAGTATTCCTTGAAAGCAGAATGCGGTAAGTTAATGATGATTTCTATAAACCCTAAAGTAAACACTAATAGTATATAGATATTTAATAAATAAGATTGTAAAGAAGGTGAACTGGAATAACAAATAGAATAAATTAACCCAAGGTAAAGCGGAACCAAGAAGAATGGGAACAGAGAACCAATAAAACAATGAGCCGGCATGAAGATAGACAAACATAACCATAACAATAATCACATTAAAAATTCGTAATACATGCCGGGCGTGGTGGCGCATGGCCTTTAATCCCAGCACTCGGGAGGCAGAAGCAGGTGGAGCTCTGTGAGTTAAAGGCCAGCCTGGTCTACATAGTGAGTTCCAGGACAGCTGGGGCTACAGGGAGACCCTGTCTCAAAAAGACAAAAAAAAAAAAAAAAAAAATTCATAATATTAAAAATTAAAAGGCAAATTCTGCCATTCTTGACTAAAAAACAAGATTCAGTGTTTTGCTGCCCTTAAGAAATTCACTCCTAAGGATGAATACGCAAGAGTAAAAGAAAAATATATAAAATGAAATATTTTAGTACTATAGTCGTGTATAGTCCTATAGGCTAAATAGGAAAAGAAAAAAAGAGAGAAATCTCACAAATCGTCAGATGGATGAGGGATAAAATATATTTAAAATGGGGCTGGAGAGATGGCTCAGCAGTTCAGAACACTGGTTGTTCTTGCAGAAGACCCGGGCTCAAATCCCAGCACCCACATGGCAGCTAACAGCTGTTCGTAATTGCAGTTCCAGGGGCTCTGACAACCTCTTCTCTCCTCCGTGGGCATTGCATGACACTGGTGCACTTATCTACATGCAGGCAATATACTGTCATTTCATGAAGAGTTGAGCTCAGATGTGTTCTGTTCTCTTCTTTTGCAATCTTCTTGACTATAGTCTCCATGTTCACTTATCTGTGCAGCTTTTTTGACACTGACTTAATGAATTTTTTTTCTTCTCCATCTCCAAGTAAAGAAATCCAGATTTGAATTATTAAGCATTAGCATGCGATTCATTTTTCACAAGATCACTATCACATAGTGATAAAATGCCCTGTGATTTGAAAGATCGAACATGACACTGCTGGATCGTCTCCAATATTACCTTATTATGACTATAGATGAATTGATACTGTTCTAAAACAAGTTCTTACCTGGAGAGTCGGGAGGACTGCTCAAGGTGACCTCTTCATCTACCTTTGATTTTCTTTCACCTACTGTTATTCATTTTTTCTTTCTTTGATAGCTTCACATACATGTACCTTATATTTAAATTATATAAGCCCCGTATTAGCTTCTGGAATCCTTTTCCTTTCCTTCTGAACTCTTTCTTCTTTCTGGCTAATGTCCCAATAGCTACACTATTGGAAAAATTATTAATAGCAATTGGCATATGCTTGCTGGAGTTCTTGTAGATTACTTATACTAACCAAGTATATCCATGGTTTTATCAGTTAATTCCTATCAGTTTTATGCACATAACATGAAATACGGTGATTTATGTAAATGTAATGTGTAGTTTCGTATTTGTAACAAAAAATGAATTAAATATTCCCTGAGGTTGAAAATGAGGTGCAATTTTCCTTCACCTATGAAGCAGCTGCTGGCATTACGTGCTGACTTGCAAATCATTAGTGAATGCGTCAGCACATCTTTACTTGTTGACATCGTGCAAAGTCAGCTCTTGAACTGCTTATAATTGTTGAAGTCATGATTTCCTTTTTAAAAAATTCATTGTACAATAGAATGAGTAGAAATATAAGTTGCACAATATTTTATGGTTCTTTTACAATATATATTATTTTTACATTTAAAAAGAGAAAAATGCTACTTTGTATAGCATATGTAATCATTAGTAATATTGAATAATCACCGGGATAAAAAAATTAGCTCATGATGTCATAGCATTATGGCTTTTATCAAAATACACCTGGAAAGAGGAACAGCTAACATGATAAACATATGCTAGGTGCTAATCCAGTGATTCCCAAATTCCTTTGGACTGTAGAATGACCTAGAAGTCTCTTCCAGTTTCCAAAGCCCAGGCCCAAAGCCAGATCAGTTAAATCACAGTTTTTGTAGAAGAAACACAACTTTAGTCTTCTGTAAAGCTTTGGGTTATACCAAAGTTCAAACAACTGTTGGAACCACTATAGTGAGTTCTGTGCTGAGTGTCTGCATGAACGATTTCATGAGATTTCTCACTGCCATGCTGTGAGGTTCACATCTTACTGTAAAATGCAGTCTATAAATACTGCAATGAACAAAGCATTTAGAAACAAAATAAGTTTAGCAAACTCAGCTGTGTGAGAAATTAAGATGAATGAGATGGGGACTGAATGGATGGGAAGAGGTATTTATTTCTGCTTTCCAGTTGGTAGTGTTTGAATGAGCTATGTAAATTTGAAACCCCCAGGAATCTGCGGGGAAGGGAGACTTCAGGCTATCTCTTTATTGTGTCTCTAGGCTCTAGGTCCCATATATGATGATAGGGTATAGAGGATGCCAGCTTCATGTAAGAGCAAGTACGTGGCGATTGCCCATAAAAGAAAAATCTCCTCCTAGTCAAAATTTAATATAAAAAATTTACAAAATATTATCATAGATGATCTAGAAAATTCATGGTCTTTCAGAATAGAAAGTCCAGATTCATCCTCCAGAAAGGGACCTGGCCACTTCAGTCTTGTACTGTTAGTGTAGGATTCTTTTCACCCCATTGTATGCAATGTTCACCTTGTGTTGAGAAGTGTCATAAGAATTATATATAGAAGCCTCTCATTTACTTCAAAAAAAAAAAAGAAGTAAAAATGTTTTAAAAATACACAAAAAAGAGAAAGTAGTATCTTTCCTTCACTTTGCTGTCAGAGTCAGGACTCCATAAAAGGTCCACAGGCCATATGCTTGAGTTCTTTCCCATGCTCATGGTGAGAGGATGCTTGACTTCCTCTTAGGAAGGGATGTATTTTTACCTTATTGACAAAATAATCTTTGTGATCTGCCTTTTCCTGTATATTTAGAGCATGAAATTTAGACACACATTTTTGTTTTTTAATGATTAATAAATGTCAGCAGCAAACTTCTAAGTATTAATATTCCCTCTTATTTTATGCGGAGAAAGCAGGACCAAGATGAAAATCTTACAGCACCACTCCAGTGTTAATCTTGAGCAAAATGCTAATCCTATTCTAAATCTCATGAATTATAGAACGTTTTCCCTGCTTCCATTCTGAATGTTAAGACCCAAAAAAAGTATAGAAAAGCCCAATTTAGCACTAAACCTACCATCTGCAGTGGTTTAAATTTCCTTACGAATTTGGGTGAAGTGTATTAATGCATTTAAAATTAAGGTGACTTAAAATTATTCCTAAGTATGACTTTCTTCATGAGAACTTCATTTTCAATACATTATGACATTTGGAAAATGCTTGAGCCAACCAACTCCAAGATATCTGCCAAATGGGAAGTTAGTGCTCTGTACTGTTCTTTCAACCCCTTTCATGGAAATTATAAAACAACAACAGCAAAAAAAGTAATAACAAAACAAACCAACAAACAAAAACATCTGTCACGGTGTCCTGCTGGGCAGGTCATTGCTGCCATGTCTTTTTCAACATTAAGCCTGCACTACCCCCACCCCCGCCCTGCCCACATGCTTCTTTAACGGTGGTAGTATTTTCCTTGCTACTACTCTATCTCCAGTGTAAAGAAAAGGCCTGGTATAAAGTCAGCACTAAATGAGTAATTGCTAGATACCTAATGTGGTCACCTAACACCAAGCGTTGGAGAGTGGTTTAATATTGACTAAACATTTATTTGATCACAAGTTTATGCCACAGTTCATTATTTATTGAAGCTGCATCTTTTTTAAAATTCATATCATTCTGATAATTCCTGCACTTTATGCTGAGAGTTTACATGTGGCAAATATGATAGACAGATGTTTTATATGTCACTTCATTTTAGTCTAATGATATCACCATTTCCATGTTAAGAGGAAAAAACATATGTTGAAAAAAACTAAAAAAAATCCCAAACAAAACAAATTTAAAAGCTTGCCTGAATCTTTATAGTATATTCAGCACACCATGGCACATTCAGCACTGAGTCAAAGTCAACCTTGAGGCTTGAAACTTCTCCCCATCTTTAAGAAGTCCCTATGGTCTTAAAACATATATTCTATAAATATTGCGATAGTTTGAATGAAAATGTCCCCTATAGGCTCCAAGTATTTGGATATTTTATCCCCAGCTGGTGGCCCTGTTTGTGAGGTCTTAGAAGGTATAGCCTTGCTGAAAGAAGCACATCAGTGGAGGCAGGCTTAGAAAGTTCTTAAGATCTGCCAGATTTCAAGTCACTCTCTGCTTCCTGTGCTTGCTTGAAGCTGTGAGCTCTTTTCTGCTCTTGTTACCTCTTGCCATCATGCCTCCCTGCCATGAGGGACTCTGGTATCTCTGGAACCATAAACTTAAATAAACTCTTCTTTTTAAAAAATTCCTTGGTCACAGTGTTTTATCACAGCAGGAGAAAAGTATCTAAGACAGAAGTCGGTACCAGGATCGTGAGTTGTTGCTATGACAGATCTGACTGTGTGGGGTTTTAGTGGAATGTGGAAGACTTTGGAAGGTTGGACTAGAAAAGTGGTTGAATGCTGTAAAAAGAGCTTAACCCCATTCTACTAGGAGCCTGGAAGATAGTAGTGCTGGGACCAAAGTACTGGTGGTGTACACTTTTAATCCCAGGACTCTGGAGATAGAAGCAGTGAATTCTAGGCCAACCAGAGACTCTGACTCAAAAAAAAAACCTTAATAGTTCCAATTTATCACAGATATTACTTATGGTTCGATGAACAGTTTATAGATACACACACATAAAAGACATAAAAGCATGACAATAAATTGGATTTATTATTGTTAGTGAATAAGGTACATCCATCTTTTGAAACAGAATGTGATTTCTATTTGGAAATTTAATAGCCAGAGAAAGTTTGTTCTCCATTGGAGAAACATTTCAATAGTGAGGGTGTAGCTCACTGGTACAGCACTTGCCTCGTACACGTAAGGTACTGGGCTAAAGCTGCAGCACATGAAGAAAATAAGGCTGAAGGGGGGAGGAAAGGAGGGAGGGAAGGAGGGAGGGAGGAAAGGAGGGAGGAGGAAGGAAGGGTGGAAAACAAATAATAGAATGCTAAAGAAAATGACATATGAAAATAAAAATAAGACTGAAAGGAGTCATTATTTTTCCCTGGAAAATAGTGCTGGTGGTTTATTGTCTCCAGTGACCAAGTGAACAAATGCCAGTATAAACAATGTGCAATATAAATCCAAGTGAATGGAGTTTTAGTATATGACAAGCCATGTTTAAATGTTGCATCATGATTTATAGATTTTGTAATTTTAAGGAAATTATTTAATTTCTCTGAATTTTAATCCCATCTCTTCCTATAGAAAAAAAGGAATACCAGTGCCTTCCTCAGAAGATTGTAAAGAGCTGTGATAGCATTTGAGAAAAAAATTGTTTAGTACTTGAATAATTAATTGCTGATTTCTCATTCCTTCTTGAAGAGAATAGGATAATAAAAATCCTTCCTAACCAACTTTACTTTCCATTATGAAGCATCACAATTATCAAGAGCTGGGAATGTCTGAGAAATAATGTTTCCAACTCACTTTACTAACCTGTCAAATATGTCTGATCATTTTTCTCCACTATGATTGCTATCAACATAAACTCAGTTGACATACAGAAAGTATTAAGTGCATTGATTGTTAATTTTTAATGCTCAAGATGCCATTTCCCCCATTACTATAGAGAAATTAAATCATAAATTTTTATAATCTTTTATTTTTACTTTTCAAATTCAAATGTAATTCTAGGAGACAATGAGATGAGTAGAAAGCACTGTACTGAGTGGGACATATAAACCCAGAAAAGGAACTGTCACATGCTTTCACTCCTATGTAGACCTTAACACATCTTTAGATAGGAGTTTTACTTGGAGTACCTTTAGAGTTCAGGAGCATGGAACAGGAAAATTGGTGGGGAGGGGAAAGAAAGATCTTAATGGGGGGTAGAACACAGGTGATGAAGGGGAAAGAATATATTGAGGAGGAATTTTTAAGTGGGAAGAGAGCTAGGAGTGCAAGTCAGAGGAAGAAGTGGGGAGATAGAACTAAATCTAAAGACGTTTTATAATGCCATGTGGAAAACTACTATTTCATAACTTCGTATAAAAGAGTTTATTTGGATTTGCCATCTGGGATTATGCTTATCCCACAAGTCACATGTTGCCCGATAGAGAGCCCATTGCAAACTGTGGGACACCATCCTTCAAGTTGTTGGTCAGAGGTGGCCTGGAGACACCCTCACCCCCCAAACATTACAGACTATTGCCATTGTTCTTGATTTTTTCAGCAGATCTTGATGGTAAGATGTCACTGCTGAAGATGCCACTCACACTGGTCTCTGGACATGGAGAAATCAAGTTGATCATGACCAGCAAGCTTCCTCCCTGCTAGATACCTCTCATAGTATTGGAAGGTGCTATGCTGCCTCCTGAGGGAGAAAATTCATCAACAATCTTGCCCAGCTGTGAACCCTGTGAATTGCAATAATGACTGGAATGTCAAGATGTGCCTTACAATAGTGGCACAAATGTCATAGGGGTAGCCAGCTGCTTTCTGATTGAATTTTAGGCCTACTCCACAGAAGGAAATGTGCCTGCCCCTGGAAGTTGGGCAAAAAACCTGTGCTTGGGGAGCTCACAGGCACTAAGGTTGAACCTAGTGGTTTTGCTCAATGGACACATTATCAAAATGCCCTCTAAAATTGAATCACCCTACCCATAAATGAGTGCAACTCTCAGCCCTTAGAGAAATTCCTTAGTGTGGTGAATTGTGAATAATGGAGAAAATCACAACAGGTCAAAGTGCAAACAACAAGAGCCTATGGAGTGCTCAGCCCCAAATGACACATCTGTATCACACCCCTCTTCCCAAGGCTCAGGGATTGTCAGGAAGAGGAGGCAGACACATTGTTAACAGTCAAAGGTCAGGGAGAACTGGAGTGAAACAGTGTCATGTGGACAAGACTGAATCACTGAGCTCAGGAATTTACAGCAGTTGTGCATGCCTGCACAGACGCTGCACAAGACGGAGCCAGTTGACATTCCCACGTATATTACGAAGGGGCTCCTGAGCCCCCACCCCTAACTCAGTAGCTATGAATAATTTTTGGCTTCTATGGGAGGGAGAGTTAGTTTTCTTTCATGATGTGGCCCTTGGTCAGCTAACTACATTCCAGTAGATGACCCCAGACCCAGAAGAATACGGACAACTTAAATTGGAGTTGACAAGTAATTAAATGTAAAAATAGATAAAAATTCAGTTCTGTAATGTACATTTTACTACTAAAAGCACATTCTGTTGTTTTTAATACTTTTTTAAACATTTTATTTATTATTTTATGTGTATACATGTATTGCTTGCGTGTAGGTAACTGCACCCATGTCGTGCAATGCCCACAGAGGTCAGAAGAGGCTGTCGGATCCCCTGGGAATGGAGTTACAGACAGTTGTTAGCTGTCATGTGGGTGCTGGGATTCGAATGATTCTTCTGCAAGAACAGCAAGTGTTCTTAACCGCTGAGCCATCTCTCCAGCCCTGTTTTTAACACTTTATCAAGCATACCCTATGTGTCTTTTCACTATCTGTCATACACTATTAATGACCCCAGACTCCAGAGACAAATGGATGAATGAGAATCATGACTCCGTCACCTTGCACAGCTCACTTAATGCATGTTTCCTTTGGTTCCTCATCTGTACATCATAGTAATAAAATATGTCATAGATTAATATAAAAATGAAATAAATCCATGCTAATAATATTCTTAAGACAAAATAAACTTTATGTACCAGTGATTTTCCTCTACCAGGCAATGCCATGAATTATTAAATATCTACAATAGTTCGCATGCACAGAACTTATACATTTTATAGAAGAGGAACCTGTAACTAAGGAATCATTGCATTTTTGAAGCTAGACAAAGGCAAAGCAGAGTGCAGTTCCTCCTTTCTCTATGGCCTCAATGTCTCCATTTTGTATTATAAAATACTAAACCCTAATGATTCTTCCTGGGTATTAGCTGTCTCCACTTTAACACCTTTACACTGTTAAATATACAAAATTACATATTTGATAAGTGTATCATCACCTCCTTGTTAATGTATTCTTCCTAGCAGTACTCTCCATTAGTTCAGAATTACATTGATATGCCCAGATATTGAAGGTTTGGTTCCTTCCCACTGTTGTTATTGAAAGGTCCTAGATCATTTAAGAAGTTTAACTTTGTGAGATGAAATTAGATAGCTAAGGGTATGTCTTTGGAAAGGATATTGAGAACCCAGAATCAATCCTGGTCGTGGCCAGAATAAGATGAGATGCTTCTTCTACCACAGATTCCTCACTATGATGTGCAGCAGTGCACTAAGTGACCATGGCATATACCTTCCAAAACCATGAGCCAAAGCTTGCCTTTCTTGTTTTTATTTTTATTCATTTTTGGAGACAGACTAGCCTCAGCTGGCCTGGAACACACTATGTCCACCAGGCTGGCCTGGATCTCATAGAGCTCTACCTTTCTCTACCTCAGGAGGACTGGAATTAAAGTCATGTGCCACCATGCCTGGCTCCTTTCCTCTTTTTAAGTTAACGTAACTAAAGTATTTGCCACAGCAAAATTCACATACTGATCCGTGTTATATAATGATGATGCATCAAAATGGAGAAGTTTTACAATATTTAGCATATTTGTCATGCTGTTGTCACCAAATTTGACTTCAAGAAGGTTGTCTCTTTTTATTGGAGCAAATATATTAATAAACATAAATATTGAGAAGAGCAGAGTGTGCACACCTGGGCAGGTATCAGTTTATAGCCAATACTATTTCATTTTACCCTCTAATCCTTTCAAATTATTTTGAAGTAAATTCTAGACTATGCAGTATTTCAATTGTAATCATTTCAGCATGACATAGTGGCATGATCCCATTAAAATGCATAAAACAATAAAGGTTTCATTGCTACAAATATAATAGTTTTCATTCTTATTCCCTTGTTATGATGTTCTAAAGTACATTTTGTTGTACTCCATATAAAATAAAGTTTAATTTTAGAAATTATTTTTCATATTTCTTAAATTTTTAATCTATCATTTTTTTCTCTCCATTTATTTGATAGGAAAACAATTTTTTTGGAATGGTTGAAGAGTTACCTCAGATATAAGAGCTTTCATTGTGCAATTCGGAGAACATGTGTCCAGATCCCAGAAGCAACATAATAAGTCCAGTGTAAGAGTTATTTTTCTGTTGCTGTGACAAAACACCACAACCAAGACAGCTTACAGAAGGAAGAATTTATTTGAACTTACAGTTCCAAAAGGAAAAGAGTCCATTGTTCTGGGGAGACTCAGCAATGACCAGTGAATGGTGGCAGGATCCAGGAAGCTAGAGCTTATATTAACCACAAACAGAAAGCAGAGAGAACAAATTGGAAGTGAGACAAGACCTCAGACTTCCAAAGCCTGCTCCCTGGTGTGGTGGTTTGAAAGAGCATGTCCCCCATAGGATACAAGTATTTGTACATTTTGCCCCCACTTGGTAGTGCTGGTTTGGGAGGTCTTAGAAGGCATGTCCTTGCTGGAGGACACATGTCACTTAGGGTGGGCTTGGAAGGTTCTTAAGCCTTTCGGATTTCCAGTTACTCTCTGTTTCCTGTGCCTGCTTGAAGATGTGGGTGCTCTCTTGCTGCACTGACAACCTCTTGCCACCATGCCTCATCACCATGACAATCTCTGATCCCTGAACTATAAGCTAAAATATTCTTCTGCCAGGGGTTCGTACCAGTGACCCCCAGCGCAGTAATGATTGGGGATGAGTAAGCACGCCGTTCGCCAGACCACACCGCCCCCAGTACCAGGAACACTCAGGCGCAACTGGGAGCGTAGTCAAGCAGGGACTCATTTATTGCAGGTGTTACAGAGCTTATAAAGGCACCTGGAAATCCGCCCCTCCCAGGGTGTCTCTTAAGGATGGTCATGCGCAGATCATGCACTCCTCAGCAATGCGGAAGTATTCTTCAAACTTTCGAAGCAAATCAGGCCGCACCCTAGTAACTTCCTCTTGGACCTATGCAAGGTGGGGCCTTTAGGTCCCCACACTCTTCCCTCTATAAGGTCCCTTGGTCACAGTGTTTTATCATAGTAATAGAAAAGTAACTAATATACAGGGACATACCTCCTCTAACAAGGCTATACCTCTTAAGGTATATTTTTTTTAAAGAATAGCATTATCTTCTCTTTCTTTTAAAGCACTGGGGTTCTTTATTAAACTCATTGTATCTAGCTTTCTTTATTTGCAAATCTTTGTTTATTTGAAAGCAAATGCATATTCAGTATTCAAATATGAAAGAATGACATAAATACTATAGGGTGATTGAGAGCTCACTGTGAATATATTTGGATGCTTGCTTTTGTCTCTGCTCAGTAGATTATTAAAAATGGAAGAAAATTACATTGAGTTACCTTTCTCTATAGTCTCCATTGGAATGAACAAAATATTCAAAATTCCACAAATTCACTAAACTGGCAAAAGCATCAAGTGTTCTCAGGCTCTGGTTCATGTATGGGAAGGCACATTTTCATGTGCTCTCTCACAAAGGGAGAAAAGAGAACATTGTTCTCTCTAATACCCAGATTGTACATATAACGTGAACTTATCTCTGGCCTCTTTCTATCAAGGTTTCACAAAAGGAGACTAAAAATTTATGAGAAAACTAGGGACTAAAATGTCCAGATATTGGGAGCCTGACCTCAATGCCTTGAATTACAATTCAAAGTAAACAGAAAGCAGTTCAGAATGCAGGATGTGTGCTTAATGTATTCTATTCAGTTCACTGCCAGAAATGAATTGTTGCATTGTGTCCAAGTCAAAGCATCCAGGAGGGTTTCAAGGGTGGAATGAGTGGAGGGCAGCACTTTAGGGCAGGGGTAAAACAACACCGTACTGCAAAGCTAGGTGGCTGAATCACAGCCCAAAACACCACTGAAAAGCTAAACTTTCTTTTTGAGTATTTACAATTATTTTAAGAGAAGGAATTTATGAACAATAAAGCTTTATTTTGATATGATCTCAAAGAAAATAAATGTAGGAGAAGAATAAAAGGCCTGGGATATTTTGGTCTTTGATGGAAGGACCAATAACCTTAGAATTCAGAAATAATTAGAAGAGTGAAATATGAATTAGAAACCTATTGTATTATTGTAAACAATAAGAAAATGTTTTGTGTTTTGTAAACTATAATAAATCAATCAGTGTTATTCCATAGTAAATAATTAAGTATATGTACCATTGATATATTAAGTTGTAGAAAAAGCATTTTAATTATATTCAAACAAAATGTCTTCCAAAACAAAATTATCTAATTGTGGGCATTGGAATAATATATAATTTCTGTTGTCCCCCTTTACTATGATAGGGTAAATTCCTGAGACTTTTGGTCATTCCATTCACATATCAAGCAGTAATTAACCATCTGTTATTGTAGTTTATTAATTATCTGAAGTGAAGTAAAATGAAAATATAATTCCCTTTTGAAAATATAGAAGTTTGAAACAGTATGTGCTCAATGCAAGATAATCATTATTGACACTTGATAAGATGTAGCTTTAGAAGCATAGGTCAAACATTCATCATATGTCATTAAATAATAAAAGTTTAAGAAAACTGTTTGGATTTTGTCTTGACTATTGTATTGTTTATGTAGAGAAAAAATGGCTAAGATTTCTGCTCTCACTGCTGCTCTACTCAGCACAATAAGTGTAAAATGTTCTTTTAAATTATTGCAAAATTTTTTCAAAACAAGAGAATAAATTGGTGCATCGATAAGTTTTAATTGACAAATGATCATAAATAATGTTTTAAAGGGATTTTTAATTTAATT
>NW_008348795.1:3299110-3322833 GCF_000622305.1 Nannospalax galili
AAAATGATAAAGAAGTACAATTATTGAAAATGACTGAAATTAGAAAAGTGTGACTCTCACTGATTCCGTAGTTTGTAAATTTTTCTGTCTAGATATGCAAGAATTATTAAAAAGAAAATTAATTTCTTTTATTGATAAGAATGAAGATTCTTCATAAAAGAAGAGATCCTGTGGTATTGGGCCAAAAATCAACAATTTCCTGCTAAGGCATTTTGTGGCACAGAAATGTTCACATTGCAAAACAACACTCAGAAAACCAGGAAAATAATGTCTCTTTACATAATCCAATTATTGAATGGTATGTCTTATATAATTATTTTTCTTAACTTTTCTTTCAAGAAATGACCCTCACAGGGTAATTTAATAATCTCATCACTAGTAAATATAGCACTCATTGTGTTAAGAAAACACTGAAGTTGTTAGATTTTTTTCTTCAAACTTCAGACAGAAAACCCTCTGGTAATTTTCTTACTAATACACTTTCATCTTCTGCTTATAATCAGGTATTCCTCTCTAAAACATGGTAAAAGTATTCCAAAATTCCATTGGGAAAATATTCTTTAATCATGAATGACTTTTCTGTAAGAAACTTCCCTACATTATTATCACAGTGTAATTAAATCAAAACCATTTACACTTTTAATTTAAAATTGCATTGCTTCATAACTAACCCAAATAGAGGATAAGGTAATTAATTTTTCAGGAAACAATTTCATTGCATAAAGTTAAATATCAATTAATATGTTACTAAATTGCCAGTAGTGTTTTGAAAAATTAATTTGCTCTCAAACTTTCAGAGTTGCAGAAATTCCATCACTGTCATCTCAATGTCAAGTAATTTATAAGAAAAATAGAGTGAACTTAATTACAATAATCACTAAGAACGCAATTATGTTTTTGTTTAACTATTCTTACATCTTCCATTTAATTTTTAAGATTTTGGTAGATATACCTAGGAAAACAGTAATAACTTTTATAGACACAAAGAGCAATTTAAAAAGCATTATTTGGGGCACATAAGCAGGGTACATCTCATTCTACAGAAAAATACAGAAATTGTGGTATAACAAGCGTTTAAGTAGTTAATTCAGCAATACAATAAACAGCTATGATAGGTAAATGTAAAGATAAACAAATACTTCATCTTCTTAAAAACAGCTTCGGGAAAAAAAAAAGCAGACTTCCCAACAGAGCCACAAGATATAATCTACTTTCTACAGTCAATAGTGATAATATAAAACTAACAGTTCCAATATCTCCTTAGAGCCCCAGTGTAAGTATAGATTTGCATTAAGCATCTTGATAACTTTGATCTTCCCTATATTATATAGTTTATTATTAACTTATATATGGATTAAGAAGAGTATTTTATGTCTTTTATTCTAAAATAAATCAACTTTTAGTATCTCTGTAGTTAATAAAATTATTTTTAAAGCATTTCAATATAACAAGACAAATAGAAAATAAACACAAAAAGCTATTATTCTACACATGACCGCAGAATTTCTGGGACATATTTATTATATTTTCTCAACATATCTTCCTTCAAATATTTGTGTCTGAAAATGTAACCTGGGGTAAAGATTTAACTTTGTGGTTTTTCATAAGAAATATAGAAGAAAAGCACTGTTGGACTATGAAAAGCAATTTAAATGTTTATATTATGAATATTGAAGTTGCCTGTGTTCCTATGCTAATAGAACCACTAATGTTTGACTAAGAGAGGTTTGCCAAGATGAGAAGAATTACTAACTATTCAACAGAAAAATTTCAGAAAATAATTGTTATTTCATAGGCTTTTAGTAACACACTCTTATATTGGATTTTAGCAGTGGATTTCAGTCAAGGACTGAGAGAATTTGGACTCTAGTTAGGAGAGCACTACATCAAGAGACAAAACCTCCAGATAAGGCTGGGGAATTCCAAGTGGGGAAGGATCTACGGTCTGACTTAGGGTGCTTATTGCTGGAAAGTAGGTGAGAACACATATTCAAAATGCTGTTTGACTGCTACTTCAGTGATAATCAAGGAAATAACATAATAACATGGCCACAAGGGCACATGTCTTATGCTGCCCTAAAGGACTGGGAATGTGGGTGTGCAGAATGCACTGTGCAAAGCATCTTTTAAAGGACTTCTCTGTTCCCATCCCAAATGGTCTATCTATTCTTAGTTGTCAAGATTGCAATTTCTGGCGGGGCATGGTGGTGCGCCTTTAATCCCAGCACTCAGGAGGCAGAGGCAAGGGGGATCTTTGTGTGTTCAAGGCCAGCCTGGTTTACATAGTGAGTTCCAGGACACCTGGGACTACAAGGAGACCCTGTCTCAAAAAAGACAAAAAAAAAAAAGATTGCATTTTCTGTCATGAACAGATATGGGTGATTCTCAGGGAAAAAAGGAGAAAGCAAGATTGAGAGAGACAGACAGACAGACAGACAGACAGACACAGAGTTGTTCTTTTTTCTGATCTTGCTTTTGGTGCCAAAACATCTGTGTTCAATGCAAAAGTAATGAGCAGGAATTTTGAAGGGCTAAAGGGAGTAAAGGAGAAGGCTGAGCCAGGCTTGGTGAGTGAGGAGCCTAGTCCAGCACTTCCTCTGTTAATAGTGACAGCTGGGAATGACTATTGCACTGCACTGCTATAGATGCCGACTCTGTAGTTTTTAGCACTTTATGTATTTGCTGATGACCAATGCCTTCCATTCTCCATTCCAAAAGGAAACATGAGCCACATGCTCTTGTCATTTGGTGACTTAGAAAGTGAAGGAACTAAAGCTGGAACATTTAGAACACATGGCAAAAAAGCTCCCATGCTTAGCATGGGAAATCAGAATATACACTGAAGGTTCAGTGGGGTTCAGAGAAAAGGTTTCCTGAAAAAAATGTCTCCTATCTCAAATTTTTTCTTAATTACTGCATTAGTGACTTTTCTGTTGCTGTGATAGAAATACCATTAGCAAGGGAACTTATAAAAAGAAGAGTTTATTTGAGCTTCTGGTTCTGGGGGATTTACCATCTGTCATGACTTGGAGGAATGAGGGCAGAGGTGGCTGGAGCAAGAGCTGAAGTTAAGCTCTAACATCTTCAAGCAGGCACAGGAAGAAAGAGAATGACTTGAGGAGGGCTGGCAAGACTTAAGAACTCTCCAAGCCTGCTCCCAGTGATGTGCTTCCTCCAGCATGGCCACACCTTCTAAGACCTCCCAAAACAGTACCACCAACTGGAGACAAAATGACCAAATATTTGGTGCTTATTGGGAACATTCTCACTTCAAACCACCACAAAAGCAAAGGGAGAGATGGCGTATGATTCAAATTTCTTTATATTTGTATTCTGGAACATTTTTCAATTGAAAACTTAAAAACAATTGAAAATTACATACCATTAAATTTTTTTTAAATATTCTATTTATTTTTAAATTATGTGTATAAGTGTTTTATTTATATGTATGTAAGTGCATTTGTGTCAGGTAGAGTGCCCATGGAGGCCAGAAGAGGGTGTTGGATCCTCTGGCACTAGAGATACAGACAGTTGTTAGCAGACATGTAGGTGCTAGAAACTGAACCTGTGCCCTCTGCAAGAGAAACCAGTACTCTTAACTGCTGAGCCATCTCTTACACCCAGGTTAAAAAATTGTAATGAGATAAAAATCCGACATTATTCTGAACAACCATTATTTACATTTTGTTGAGCATGACGTTATTATTGATTTTTTTTCTGCTTTACATTCTGTGTGACTATCATTTTTAGACAACAAAGATTTTAATTATGTCCTTCCTCTAGTCTCCTTTCAGCTGGGGATAACCAAATGAGCTACATAATATAAATGAATTGCTAGTCAAAATATGACATGAGGACCACCAGCATCAGGACAAATAGGAAACTTATTGAAATGCAAAACACTGAACCCATCCCTGACCTGTACAAAGCAGAGTCTGGCATTGTAAATTATTATGAAAAGAGCTGTTATGAGCATTGAACTTTGCTCCATGGTAGAGTAAACCTGGGTAGAGGTTCTGTGCAGACCTAAGTTCTGTGACTTTGAATGACCCATAAGTACCCATCTTCACTTAGGTCGAGATTTGTAATGTCAGCTGGCCACTTGCTGCATCTCTTGGCAGTGGCCAAGCCCCTAAGCACAGTATGTCCACAGAAAATCCCCTAGTTTCTGCTCCCTAACAATGGGCTTCCTGTAAAGCCCCCTCTGATGATGAAGAAATCAAGTGTTGCTCTAGAAACTGATCTGTCATCCATTTTCCCGACCCAGTATACTTCTGTTTCTTATCAAATAGCCATTGTAACTTGGTTGTAAGATAGAGAAAAGTTGGAGGCAGGGTCTCTTCTAGGCTAGCCTAGAAGTTACTATGTGAAATAAAATATAGTGTAATCCTCCTTCCTCAGCCTTCTAAGTCCTGGAACAATAGGCATAGCTTCAAATAGTGCTTGAATTCATGTTTCTTCCTCCTGCCTTAATGTTCTTTTAAAAGTCCCTAAAACATATTACAAGTATTAATTTTTGCCCATCCTTGAACTACCAAATCGCACCTGAAACATGTCCATTGTATGTGTTTACCTGTACCTGAATACAATTATCTTTATTTCATTCATCTACTCATTCATCGTTTAATTAATGTTGTACTCATAAGCCAAATATTAATCCAAGAAAGAGAAAAAAAGTAGGTATTGTCTTGGCAGTATACCAAACTTCAGCCAAGTCAGAATGCAAGTCTTTAGTAGGATAGAACATTGACTCTAGTGAGACCATCTAGGCACCCAGAACATAGACTAAATTTATATGTATATTTAACTTAAGGTTGTCAAGATCTACTATCACCATACTCAAGTCTGGCTATTTTATGTTTAAATAACTCCCTATTCAATTTTACTTAAAGGGAATGCAATCCATGGTCTCCCTATGTTGGATCCCATCATGGGCTATTATGAACCTCACTTCTCCAAATGTTCCTCAGTCACAGCAGGAATTTTACATTTATTTCCCTGGAAATTTAAGATCCACAAGGGATGTGATGGCTTGGGGTATGTCTGTGTATATGTGTGTGTCTGGAGGGGTGGGGTGTGTTTGTATGTGGTTTGTGTCTGCTTAACTCATTGCTATACCTACAAGACCTAAACTACTGCATTGCACATCTATCTTAAGTACTCTGAGTACTTCTTCAATGAATAAATTTGTGTTTTTCCTAGTATAGAATTCATATGAGGTTCTTAATATTTTAGAAAACTCCCTTGATTTGTTTCTCAAATACTACACAAAGAATCTTAAAATAATAGACTAGAGTATATTTCTTCCTTGACACAATCCTTGTTATCTAATATTTTTTGGAAATATCAAAACATCTTCCACATCTATCTAATTAGAAAATGTTTTCTCTAGGACACATCTAATGTCATCTATTATTCTGGTAAATGAAAAAAAAAAACAAAAAAAGGGAAAAATTTAAAAGGAGTAGGCTGTTGGTACCATGATCATGAGAAATTTAATATTACTAGCATGGACTTCAAATGTAGAGAGGAAGGCAGTGGGCAGAATTTGATAAAGAGGATCATCAGTGGCCCCAGGGCCAAAATGAGGTGTTTAACCAGGGAGGTGTCTGAAGTATAGTCACACAATCTCACGTTAGAAAGTTAATACTTTGGTTACTTTTTGAAGGCTGGATTGTAAGCACAAAAGTTGAAAGACAAGAAGAGCAAATACTTGGGCACTACAGTGAGAGTGGAAAAAAACTGAGCACAAACATCTGACACAGATGGTGACAAAATTAAAAAGTGAAAGTGAAGTTAAAAGGGGCGGAGTGTAGTTCCAGGGAAAATCATAATAGGGCATTGAGACGAGGTGAAAGACATTCCTACCATGGTGCCCAGACGTTTCAGATAAATGGAAGATTGTTGGTTCTATCAACCATTAGCAGGTACAAGGATATTGAGGAGTATCTACAGTAGATTATTGGTGTCAGTCTGGGTATACTAATGTTGAGGTCCATCAAGTGTGAACCTGCTTTGTGTGTCTTCATGTCATAACCATCCTAAGGAAGAAGGCATGTGCTGTTTGTATTCAAATGAAATTGATTGGGATGTGGTGGGATGTCATTCTGTTTTTAAATTTCTGGTATTTGCCTTTATCGTCTTTTAGACTGAAATCTATCCTTAAATTTCTTATATTTAAGACTAAACATCTATTCCATAGTTGTTGTATTCTTTCTCTTCTCAACATTTGTATGGCCTCCCTTCTCTTTGTTATAGTTACTTTGGGTGAATATTTGTGGGTGGGTGCACATGTGTGGGCAAGCATCTGCATGTGTGCAAATGTGCATGTAGAGGGTAGAGGACAATCTCTGGTATCATTCCACCTTGTTTTCTTGAGACGGAATTGTTCAACAAGTAGACTAGGTTGGCTGAGCAATAGGGAGCTGCCTGACTCAGTTTTGCAGGAACTGGGATTACAACCACATGTCACCTGCTGAAATTGTTGTGGGATCTGGGGATCAAGTTCAGGTCCTCAGGCATGAAAAGCAAGTACTTTGCTGACTTAGCCTTCCTTCCTGCCCTATGTTTACTTCTTTAAAAGAAGAATAATATTCATTTCTAAGGGGGTTGGAGAGATAACTCAGCAGTTAAGAGCCCTGGCTGCTCTTGAAGAGGAATTGGGTTCAACTCCTAGCACCCACATGGCAGTTAACAACCATCTGTAACTCCAGTTTCAGGAGAATCCAATGCACTCTTCTAATCTCCAAGGTCATTAAATGACATGGGTGTACTTTCACACATGCAAGCAGTATACTCATACACATCAAATAATAAAATAATTTTAAAAAGCACAAAAATTATTAGCATTTAAACCAGTGATAAAACATTATTTCTGTATAAAGTATATCTGTTCCTTTATGGATTACTCCAGCAAATGACTAAGAGTATTGTTTGCTTAAAGCTTTTACAACAAAGTAGATATTATCCAGTTTGAAGGGAAATCTATTGATGCAGTCAGGACATCTTTGTAAACAAGCAGGACATTTATGTAAGTGAATGAATTAGCTAAAAAGATCAAAGCAGAAATACATTAGCAAGTGCTTCCCTTTTATCATGGTTAAATGTCTGCAAAAATCATAATTGAGCTGCAATGCTTCAAGTGAAAGTTAATTAAATGTTATTAATGTGTGATGATATTAGTCAGGAGCATCAGCTTGCTGTTATTTTCTGCACCACTAACTATAAGGCATCATTATACTGAAGAAGTGTGATGTGGAGGGTGTGGTGGCGCACGCCCGTAATCCCAGCACTTGAGAGGCAGAGGCAGGCGGATCTCTGTGAGTTCAAGGCCAGCCTGGTCTACATAGTGAGTTCCAGGACAGCTGGGGCTACAGGGAGACCCTGTCTTAAAAAAAAGAAGAAATAGACCTAGTCGTGTCTCTATTTTCAACATATACAGCAAAGATATAACTTTCACCCCGTGTAGTTCTCCTTTGTCAGAAATACTAAGAAAGTTCAGCAAAGGAGTAAACAGCCATGGAATGACCGTACCTCTTTCAAACACAATAGGAGAGTGTAAGCAGTAGAAATCTATCAATACTTGTCCCAGAATCATTAATCTAAAGGGTAAAAATGAGTGAATATCTGTAGATCAACATCTTCAAAATTCTCAGCAAAAACTATGAAAAACTGTTCAGGATGAAACAGGTTTGGTTCACAAAGATTAAGTCATCATTCTTAAGAAAATACAAATACTCCTTAATGAAAAATTACTCCTGGATAAACTGCTAGATTGGAATTAAGAGCCTTCTGATAGGAAATATGGTTTGGTTCATATGTCTATTGTCAGTTAAGTGACTGCAAGGTGGAGACAGCATGTCATCACTAATTACTGAGATTTAGATCTTGGAGGTATACATTTCAATTTAATTCTTTAAGAAGTTAACTTCATGGATCATTAATGATCAATCTCACCTACCAAATTGAAGACTCATTCAGTTTTCTCTCAGAACCCCAAAGCTCAGGAACTGTACTAGGTATCTGCATCACTATGTGAGAGCAATAGTTGTGAGTCCTGTATTTCATTGACATAAAACAAGGACCTTAGTACAGCCTCACAAAGAATGTGCTTTGCCATTCAAACTTGGCTCTAGTCTATATGTAACATTTTATGTTTTTAAGCCTGTGTTTTGCAAACTGATACAAGCCAATCATAAAATTTTATGGTTCGATTTTTCTCTCTCACCTGTTAGAACGGGTGATACCATAAGCTGGAGCCACCACACTAGCTTTGATTTTTTTTACTATGAAAAATGTCTTCTAAATATATACATATTATCCTTGACATTGACACTGGTTGCTGACCCAAAGATGTTCATTACAGGATCAAAATGAATTCTTGAAATTAATATTCTAGCTTAATATTAATAGCAGGAATTTTGCCAAGAAAGGTGGTTCATACCTTCAACTCCTGCACTCAGGAAGCTGAGGAAGGATTTCCATGAGGTTGAGGCCATTCTCTGCTACATAATTAGTTCCAGCTATTATAGCATAAAGTATGAGGCTCTGTCTTAAAAATAACACTAATTCAAGCCAGGTGTGCTAGAACATGTCTTTAATGCCGCTCTGAAGCTAGAAGCAGAAAGATCTCTGTAAGATAGAAGCCAGCTTGGTATATATAGTGAGTTCTAAGCCAGCTGAGGCTACAGGACATTTTGTAGGTGAGTAAATGTTGATGTGTATGTTGGAGTTGTGACTCCCAATATCTCCAAATGCAACTGTCTACGGGCATTAAAAGAGATAATGAAGGTTAAGATAATGAGATCACAAGGTAGGCTCTCACTCAATCTTACTGATACTTGACATGATTAAGAGATTCACTATTGGGGCTGGAGAAAAGGATCAGTGGTTAATAACACTGACTGCTGGTGCAGAGGACCTGGGTTTGACACCCAGTGCCCACATGGGAGGTAACAACCATAACTCCAGTTCCAGGGGATCCAATGCCCTCTGCTGACCTCGGCAAGCACTGCATGACACAGGTACACTTACAAACATGCAGGAAATACAGTCATACACATAAAAATAAATAAAGTATGAAAAAGAGATTCACTCACACAAAGAAACACCATGGTCACACACCTGATAGATGGTGTGAGGAAAGAGCATAGGGTTGACCACATGTAAACCAGTGAGACAGTACCCAGAAGAAACTACCAAGAAAGCTCCTTGACCCCAGCCCCTGTACTGTGAGAAATTATTTCTGTAAGGAGCATGAGCAAGTCTTCTGTTACACCAGCCCTAGCAAAGAAAAGAAATGAGCAATAACAACTATATGGCCTTAAACACCCAAAAGGAAAGTATAACCAAAGACTAAAGGGGCCAATATAATTTTTTAAGAGTCCATATGTATAGCTAAAGGCTACATAACAAGAAACAATGCCAGACAGGTGATAACTTCTTTTGAGTTATTAGCCAGGGTGGCCCAAGAGACTCCCAGACAGTAACCCAGCATAGAACTGGGAATATGAACAGCAGACCCCAATCTTATCTAAAGAAATATTGTCAACTGAGTGCTACTAGATGAGGAACAGATGACCTTCCAAAAACAAAGATCTCTAGACAGGCTGACTAGATGTACCAGATGGACAAGTAGTGGGGAACATCTGGGGATGCTGACAACACAATGGACAGTAGCAGAGATGACAGAATATAAGGGCTCTAATGGTGGTGGGGGGCTATGGGAGGGTGCCATCTGGGAAGTGGGTGTATAGATGAATAAGATGGTTTGGGGTGTTCTGTGTGATATAAATACACAAAAATCAACAAATTTTAAAAATGAGTTATATTTGAGGAGGAAGCATAAAAATTTGTCACATTAATTAGTACAGGTGATAAACATTATCATTGCAATCTAGCTGATGACTTTATATCCATACTCAGGTGCCAAGGATCCAAGTGCAACCCACCATGATTAGTAAAATCAGATACATACAGATTAGAGACATATGCACCAACATCTAAGTGTAATTAGCAAAAACGATGCGTCTTCCTGTAAAAAACAGTATATTTTTAAATGAAATGGAGATCTTTTTTAAAGGTTAAAAACTCAATTTTATGTCTTACAGGGTTTATACTGAGTTCAATATTGTATAACTGTATTAATTCAACTGTGACCCTAAAAATTTTATAGCCACTCTTGAAAGAGATGTATTTTTGCTCTGGAAATTGTTATTGAGTATGTTAAAGCTATAATGAAATGCTTCTTCTAAAAAATAAAATAAAAGCCAGGCATGGCGGTGCATGCCTGTAGTTCCAGTACTTGGGAGGCAGAGGCAGGCAGATCTCTGTGGGTTCAAGGTCAGCCTGGTCCACATAGTCAGTTCCAAGCTACAGGGAGACCCTGCCTCAAAAAGACAAAAAAAAAAAAAAAAAAGGAACAATAAGCCACCCTCCCCCAAAATGGACAAGTTTTCCAAATGAAGAGAATATGTATCTGTGAGATCGCCATCTCTAAGTGACATGCCTGCAATGGAACCTTCTCACCTAAGGTTCAGTGAACACAGCAGAACAGGGGCTAGAAAGAAAACTGATGCATCTCTCAACTTTCACCATCAAAGCTTCCAATGCAACAGATAGTGATTAACACAGAAAGCCACAATTGGCCAAAATACAGAGAATAAGAGACTACAGAGTGTATGTAGCTGGATAGGACATCTATATTGAACCTTTGTCAGCCAGGGGTCAGGAACCATTGCAGAAGAGGGGGCAGAAAGACTCTAAGAACAAAGGTTGGGAATGAACACAATGAGACAGAAATCCAGGCGACTGGGACCTAGCTGATATGAACTTAACCGCATACAGAAGACCCATGCAAACTCACCCCAGACAAAACCCAGCATAGAACTGGGGAAATGGGTAGGAGGCCCCAACCTTAGCCAAGGAACTATTGGCAGCTGATCACTTCTTTTAAGAGAATGATGCTAAATAGGCTGAAGTGGATGAACTCACAAGGATGGACATCTGGGGACATAACAGTAGGCCTTAACCTATATGATAGAATGCATGAAATCTGGTCTGGGAGAGATATGGGGAGGTACAGATAGGGGAGGATTTCTAAATATGACCAAATGTATTAAGTAAAATTAAATGCAGAAAAACTCAATAAATTTTCTTAAAAATGACCAGTTTAGAGGTTGCCCCAGCAACACAAGTGACTGGCTGACGAGATTCCAGTGGATGCATTTACACTGAAAAACATTTCGGTACAAACACCGAATGAATGAATAGGACTCAGCATGTATGGCAGAGTGCAGAGAGTTCCGTGGGGGGTGGGGGATAGGGGAGGGGGTCTGGATTTGAGTGGGAAATGTATGAAATTTTAAAAGCTCAATAAAGAATTAAAAAGAAAAAAGAAAGCCAACTGAAGGTCTGGCAAGCTCCCACCCTCATACTGCTGTGGGTGCAGCTCAGGGCCAGAACAACTTGCTTCTTAGAATTAATTCATTATCATTAGTGGAAAAAGGCAGAACAAAATTTTGCTTTGCGTTTCAGGGTGAAATCAAGGTAGAAATAACTCAGCAAGTTTGTGACAAGATGGAACGTGGTTGCTAATGTGAGGACAGACTACGTACATCATGGAGTGATTCCAAGCATCCATCAAGAAAAGATAAAAATTGGTGTATATACACACGCAATGTAGTTTTTTTCAGCCACAAATAAAGAATGAACTTATGCTGTTCACAGGAATATAGAGAACATCATGGAAATGGATTAACCAACATTCAGAAAGACAAATGCCACATTTCTCTTATGTGGACTTGCTATATATATCACTTATGTATATATAAATCATATTATTGAAATTTGTTTTCTTTACACTGCTGTGACAAAATGTCTCACACAAGAAAACAACCTAAAGAAAGAAGAGTTTATTTGGTCTCAGTGTTTGAAGGGACAGTCCATCACAGCAGGAAGGAGAGGATGTAGGACTGTGGGGCAGCTGGTAATTGTAGTCGTGAAGCAAAGAAAAGTGAATGACAGGATTGTGCTAACTTCTTTTTATTCATTCCGGGGGTCAAGGCCTTAGAATTCTGCTGCCCATATTGAGGTGAGGTTGTATTTTTCCTCAATTTAACCTTTCTAGAGACACCCTTACAGACATCCAGAGAAGCGCTTGCCCAGTGCTCGTAAATTAAGTTACATTGACAATGAACATTAGTCATCACATTTATGAAAGTAGATAAAGATCTGGGAAAAGCAAAATGACCTGGAACATATGCATTCAAAATACATGAATCACTTGAATGAAAACGTCTTTATAAAATTCATCTCTATGTGGGGCTGGACAGATGGCTAGGTGGCTGGGTATTCTTGCAGAAGACCTGGGTTTGAGTCCCAGAACCCACATGGCAGCTAACAACAGTCTGGAACTCCAGTTCCAGGAGATCCGATGGATTCTTCAGACCTCTGCAGACGTTGCATGACATGGATGCACTTACAAATATGCAGGCAATACACTTAAACACATAAAATGAAGATAATTTAAAAATGAAAAAAAGAAATTCATAACGATGTACAATGAATGTACACTAATAAAAAGTTCATGGATTTGGAAACACTAAATTTTAGACTCCAGACTCATCTTCTGCCCTTGGGTTGATACAGAGAATGTTGCTTTTGGGAGTTTCAGCTTTGTGGAATTCTATAACTTTAGCAAAATATCAGAATCAGTCATGAATTCTAATGCAAATTTTAAAAAATGAGGATGAGGATTATAATTAATACCCATCAGACACTTTTACAAAATGCATATTATTAATATTTCCATTTTGAAAACAGAAATGAAGGCAGAGAAGCTGATGGTTTGTTTCTGGTGGCCCACTTGCTAAGAAGCCAAACTACCCCGGTTCCAGGAAGCTTAGTCCCTAATCATATCAGCTTAAAAGAGTTCCTTAAATTGAGGAGTTTGTAAGTACTAGCATTTGAGTAAAGCACACATCAAAGAGTTAAAAACACCCAAAATAAATTCCATCCTTCTCCCAAACTACTGTGTAACGTTTCACTGCAAATGGTAGACAGATGTGCTCAGAAATGAATAGCAAGGCATGCAGAATCACAGAGTAACTGGAAGGATAGAAGCTGCTTCAGGAACGGCCTGAGAACACAGACAGCTTCAGTGGATCCTCACCAACATTAGGTCAATACAGGAGTCAGTGAAGTGATATTTGATTCTTTAAAAAGAACCAAAAGATAATTTAATCATTTTTAGGAATTCTTTAAAATGGTAAGTTTGCTGAATTTCTACAATATAAATTGTATGGTTGCAACCTTTGGAGAAGATAAAACATAGTAAGAGTTTAACCATGTATCTTCTAATTGGAAGGTTAGGCCTCCTAATCATAAAAAAGACGTCCAACTCATTGCTGAGGACTCACATGGTTGTGTCATTACCCTAGAAATGGGAATCCCACACTCTTACAGATGAAAGTGACAGGTTTTACAAGTCTCATGAAAACAGGGAATCCTGAAGTGAGAAACGGAGCAACAGGGTAGAGCACAGGAAAGCGTCCCTAGGACACAGTCCTACCAGCGCTGTGCTTTACTGTTCTGTGAGTGCCTTCTGCACCCTTCTCAGACACCTCTTCCCTTCCTGTTTTGTCCACTTCACATCAAACAAGGCCAATCCCCCGCATAACAAAGGTCGTTGTCTCCTGAGTCAATGCGCAAACTTTAGTGCTTAAAAGCAATTATTTTGGGGGGCTAGAGAGGTTGCTCAGTGGTTAAAAGCAGTGATTCTCTTGCAGAGTATCCAGGTTCCATTCCCAGTGCCCATATGGCAGCGAGCAACTGTCCTTAACCCCAGTTCCACGGGATCTGACACCTTTTTCTGACCTCAGGCATTGCACAACACAGGTGCCTTTATACACATACAGGCAATACACTCATACATATAAAATGAAAATAATAAATAAATAATTTAAAAAGCCTAATTATTTTTCAAAACTAGATGTGTGCCATCTCTTTTATCTGCAGTGTAGACAGTCTTTTACTGAAATGCTTGATGGCTAGATTGAGAATTTGACAAATGTTCTAAATTCCACTGATAGAGACTGATATTTTGTTGCTTTAGTGAATTAATTGCAGGCAATCCAACAAAGTAAACAAATAAATTTGAGAAATCCAAAGGGTAAAAAACCTCTAGGCCTGGCAGGCCATGCCTTTAATCCTGGCACTCAGGAGGTGGAAGCAGGTGAATCTCTGATTTTGAAGCTGGCCTTGGTTACATAGTAAGTTCCAGGCTGCCTTATGATACGCTGTCTCAAAAGACTGTAAAAATAATGTCTGGAGAGACGGCTCAGTGGTTAACAGCAGTGACTGCTCTTGCAGAAGATCTGGGTTCAATTCCTAGCACACATATGTCAGCTAACAACCATCAATAATGCCAGTTCCACAGGATCCGATGCCCTTTTCTGATCTTGCAGGCATTGCATGACATGGGCGCACTTACATACATGCAGGCAATACACCCATACACATAAAATAAAAGTAATAGATAAAACATTTTTAAAGTAAAAATTGGGGTAGTTTGCCTCAAGCAATTAGGGGAAACTGCAGAAACCAATGATCAAGTACAAGTCTATGAAAATAACCGAGTATTTGCATCACATTTTAGCTACTGGATTTAAATAGAGCTGAGGAGATGGTTCAATGGGAAAGTGCTCACTGTTCAAGCATGAGGCTGAGCTCCAATTCCCAACACTCAGTCACAAGCTGAGAGTGTTGTTTTGTACCTTTAGTCCTAGAGCTGGGGAAATGGAGCAAAGTAGATCCCTGGGGTTCCCTGGCCAACTTGCCTGGCCTAAATGGTGAACTCTAGGTTCAATGAGAGTCAAACAACAATAATAATAAAATGATGTGGTAAGCAGCACAGAAAACCTAAGTCAGTCTCTGACTTCCACATGGATGTGCACAGGCAAGTGAATGCCCACACAGATACACACATCCATATAATACACACACAACACACACACAAATGCACAATGATTTTAATACAATTGGCAATGCCTACATAATATATATAGCTAATGACAATTATTGATTTATTAAATCCTAATAGGGTCTAATACTATGCAACAGGTGACATATGTCTCATACCACCTAACAATTCCTCAATGCATTATGGGTTGGAGGAGAACTGAAGTATTGGTGAGTCATAAGTAGTGACTCTAGATCTCCAAACAGAATACCTACCTTAACACTAGGATCAGAAGGAGTTTTCAATGACTATGTGAATCAACTGAATATGTGTTCTTTAGAACTTTTAGAGTCAGGACATCCTTGTAGCCCCAGCTGGCCTGGAACTTGCTATGTATACTAGGCTGACCTTATCTCATAGTGATCTGCTTGCTTCTGTCTATAATTAAAGAAGTGCACCACCGTGCCTGGATTGAACATTTTTTAATGTGTGTTTGCATATGCTTCAAGTGCAGAGTCTCTACCCAAATTCCATGCCTAGCTATTATTTAGAATATAGAAAGTGATAGCTTGAAGTATATTTCTCTAAACACTCTCAGAATTTGGCCCTAGTGTGTATAGCCAGCGTGAACACCTGTGTGTCACAGTGTGATCTTCTGTTTAGGTGGCTTTAAAAGGTGTGCTAGAAGGAGCATGCTTCAAGGAGAAAATAAGCATTAGCTTCTTCAGTAAGTTATGCTAAGTTTTGATTAATATTCATAATATTTTTCCATTCCCTAGTATCAATTCATACATGGTATGGAAATGCCAACTGTAATTAGAGCCAGCACAGGCAAGAAACTTGGCTAATATGAAGGGAACACTAAAGAATAATTCAGTACTTAATGGAATATTCTATATCTTTGTAAGATGATAGAAGGATTCAGGTAGTAGAGCTTCCTTCAAATAGTAGCACAGTCCTTAAGGTCGCAGGGATTTCAGTAGAAGAAGAAGGTGCTACTATTCTGTACTATGGACTGAGGCATACGGATCATAGAGATGCCTAGTGTTACTTTTAAAGTAATCTGCCATATATTTTTATTTTTATTTTTTAATATTTTATTATTTTTATGTGATGTGTATGAATACATTACCTCCATGTATGTAAGTATACCCATGTCATGCATTGTTCACAGAAGTCAGAAGAGGGAGTTGGATCCTCTGGAACCGGAATTAGAGATGGTTGTTTACAGCCACGTGGGTGCTTGGAACCAAATCAAGGTCCTCTGCAAGAGCAGCCAGTGCTCCTGCTGCTGAGCCATCTCTCCAGTTCCCTGCTGCATTTTATAATTCATGAATAAACATTTAAAATTTTTTTGTCTATATTTTTCTGTTTTCCACACTATATAAACTTAAATGAGAAAATATCACAACAGGTAGGGTGCACTCAATCTAAGCTGTGCCAATATTGTACAGTATCATAAATGATAAAATAAATTAAACAAAGCCAAATAGATTTTCACAATTCAATATCAAAAAAAAAAACGTGATGGGAGAAGTACCCATCACATTGTATATTGTGCAAGAAAATTAAAATAGCATAGCAGTGTTTCCAGAAATTGGAAATGTCATGTTACAATGAGACATTCAGATCTTATAAGAACTATTTTATTTTAAGAGACTTGCAGCAGCATAATCCACTAATTAATTCTTTTGGTGATAAGGTTAAATATCATATAAGGTTCAATTGGCTTTACTTCTTAAAGATTATTAATACATAAAATACAGTTATGATCTAGGGCTGAATTGTTCAGAGTTATTATGGTTAAAATATGTACTCTGGGGACAAAAAGTGGGGGTATGGAAGCTGGCTCAAACTGAACTCTGCATGATGCTGTGGCAAGTTAGAAATGTAAATAATAGACAATATGTCCCATCATACATTAACAACTCATGAGCTTTGACAGATATCATGGCTATTGTTTTGCCAGTATCTGGCGTACTGATATTTCTTGGTGCTAGAGCAAAACAAGAACTTGTAGAAATTTTGCTATTCAGCAGTATACTTTAGAAATGGGCCTCAATGTTTTTATCACCAGTATTGCAGTCAATACTGGTTATAAAACAGTACACAGTCGATAAACTTCCAATGCTCAATTTTGTTTTGAAAATCACAAGGTCATCGATACTAAAGCAATCACTTATTAATGGTCTTTGTCTGCCACAGAAAGAAAATATAGTTATTAACAAATATCTGTATTGCGCAAAAGTCCCCTCCTAAACAAAAGACAAACAGCAAGAAATTTATATTAAAGATGTACAAAAGTTTAGTGCTTATGTTGGGGTTTGTACTCCTGGTGTTTCCTCTTTATTGAAATGAGGCAAAACTCATTTACTGAAAAATAAAACTAAAATGATTTGAGATGTGTTTTCATACAGAAGTTGGAAATATCAGTTGTAAAAATTTCAATCTGGTTTCACAAAAAAATATTATTACTAGAAGTTGTACCATTTAGGGAATTTTAGATATGTTGCTTTAGATGTCTCAGTAATGCAAGGAAAGCTAGCAAAAATGTTGATTTTTTTGCATAGTAAAATATCAGGGAACAAAATGGTTTGTCATGAATTTGAAGGTACAAATTATGAGTTATTTTTCAAAGAGAAGATACAAGTTTTGAAAATAACCTCAGAAGGAACTGCTGTACTTTCATCCTTAAATTTAAATATGGCAATATTATTGACACCAACAGTCAAAGACTAAGTGAAAACATTGTCCTTTTTTTTGGACAAGCAATGAACTTTCATAAGGGATTGGCAATGAACATATTTATAGAACCACAATTTTTAAAAATGCAAAATTCCAATTTGCTAGATAACCACAATATCAAAGTGTTCCTAATATTATCATTTCCAAACTGAAATACAAAAAATATACTAGAGAAAAAAATTAATTTCCTATACCTTAGTATGTCATATTGTTTTTGTGTGGGTGGTGTAAGCATGTTCATGTATTCATGTGTGGATGCATATATGTAGAGTGTGCATGCACACATGTTCACATACATGCATGCAGTCATATTTGCTATTAATTTATAAAAAATTACAAAACACTCTTTTAAAGTGAAATATCTAAGTTTAGTTTTTAACTTTTCTGGGATTGAAATTACCTTTGTAGTTTTTCAAACTCTAAATCAGTAATTTAGTTATAAAAAATATTATTCTATTTTTTTTACAGTTAGTTATATATTATTGCGAAATCAAGAACAACATTAAACCATGATGCATTGATCATAAGTCAGATGTGATACAGCCTTGCCATGCACTGACTATGTGACCTTAGGCTTAACTTTGTTTCTTAATCTGTTTGTCTATAGGTTGGGTACTAATATGCCAAAAATGTTTAAATTTTTAAATACTGGCTATAATGCAATAAAATGGGAAAAAAGAAAAATTTTAAATGAGAGATTGTGGGCTTAGCATACACATGTCCTAATACTGACAGAACTAGAACAAAAAGGTATATTTTCTTAAAATGGGAGTTTAAATATAATTACACTTTAGAGTAGATAACATCATTTAATAATGTATTAATTTCAGGATATAAAGTCACTCAACCTATGCATGTCAGAAATATGTCAGATACAATCTACAGATTGTAAAGTTACTTTCAAAAATTAGCTCTGATGTTCTTTTATTGCAGTTCAGTTTGTTTGTTAATCTGTTCATATTTCTACAAAAGTTCAAATTTCTGGCCAACAAATAATAAAAATCAGCTCTGACACCATAAATACCTTGCTGTTTTTGTCTAATTTTCAAAGTTTCATTAAATTATCTAAGAAATTTTGAAACAGTCTCATTCTAACTCTTCTTGTCACTATGGTATTAGGTTTGGCTATTGCGTCAAGCTCTTTCTGTTCACATATTTTCGCACTCATTTCCTTTAGTCACCCAGGAAGGTGTTAACTTTCACTTATCTTCACTAGGAATTGGTCACTGATTGATAGAGATTTCATTTTCTTTTGCAAAATGGATTTACTGAATTTCTGTTGTGTTTTATTTGTCATTATGATTTTTATTAAACATTTAATTTTTATTTCTTATCAAAGAACACTTGGAAATGTTAATACCATAGTAGATTAAACAGCCATAGTTAAGAAAAAATTTCTAACTCTATCAAAGTATACTTCTTTGAACCAATGTCTTTATACAAAATTCTTAGCCTAAAAACAGTAAATAAGTTTTAAAAGGAGAAGGTGGGAGGATGAAGAAGAAGAAGAGGAGGAGGAGGAAGGCTTAAAAGTATGAAATGGAAAATTTTATCCCACTGACATTAAAAAATTATTCTTAGTCATGGAATCATCCCCAAAACTAATTTAATGAGAACAAACATCACAGAGACTCAGGTTGCCACACATGTTAGTAAAGTTATATGACCATCCGTGTCCTTCACATATCCCAGTCTAAACCATATAATTGCCCCTCTTGAACTCTAAATTGTTTTAAGAGTATCTTCATTTATATAAATCATGCTGTTACAGCTTTATTGAAGAGATAGATGTATCCAGCTTTCTTATGATCAGTTTAAGAAAATGATGTCTAACAACATAATTCATAGTATTACTGAAGGTCACACAACTGTCTAGCGAAGATGAGAAGAAATCTCAAGTTAACAATTTTCTCAGCAGGTAAGAATGACATAGGGAAGAAGCCCCAAGAAGAAGATTCCAGGTCAGAATTTCACTCTGAGGCTCCAATATTCTTAGAATGTACCCAATATGCTCTTCAAAACAACTAACAAACATAACTCTGCAAAATTTGTCATAGGTAAAGTATGAATATGTTGGTAATTCTTGTACTGGTGAACTTTTATCTATTCTTCCTTTAGTTCTTAAAATAATTGTATCAATGTTTCTTAAAATAATTCCATCTATAAGGATAATTATATAGCCAATCTCAATACCAGGTACATTTTTGAAGTAGTCTGCTATTTTTCTTCCTCTCAAGCTTAAATAAAAGAATGCATAATAATATTGCATAAAAGGCCTTTTGCTTTAATTTTGAGAGAAAATATGCATTAGCATACATTTTTCTTCTAAATTTTATTTTAAAACGACAAGTGATCTAATTACAGAAATAGTTACCTCTTAGCAACTGGAAAAGTGTGGGACTGTTCATAACAGTAAGAAAAATCAGCTTGAAATTCAACATCTGCCTGAAAGGAAAATAATTCAAATATTTGTTCTAGAGGGGAAAAAAGTGTGCTTCCCATGCAAGTAGCTCATGTACACTTTATTTCTTGATTAAAATATTAATTAATGATTTGGTTTTTGACCTATTTGATGACTCAAAAATTTTTTAAAAAACATTCGTAGTTTCTGCAATTTTGCTGACACGTAAGACTCTATACATGCAGCAAACAAAACTTTAAATAGAAAGTAATTAAGTATATCAGAATTATGCTGTATTACTAGTTTATACTACCCATTTCTTATTTTTTCACTTTTTTTATTTCTATTTTATGTGACTGAGGGCTCTGCCTCCATGTATGTAAGTGTATCCATGCCATGTAATTCCTACAGATGCCAGAAGAGGACATGGAATCCCCTGAAACTGAAGTCATTAACTAGTTGTTTGCTGCTCTATGGAAGCTGGGAACCAACCCTGGGTGACGGGAAAAGCAGCCAGTGAGCTTAACCAAGGAGCCATCTCTCCAGCCCCATTTCTTATTTCTTAAAGAAGCCAATATCCCTTTATTGATAGTAGAGCCAAGATTTTTCAAGAAATTTTTTATGTATATGATTGCCTAAAAGTACTGATGATACCAAACCCTATATAGACTATATTTTCCTACACATCCTTATAAACACAATGCCTTTTCTATTTTAATTAAGCTATTTTTTTTCACTTTTAAAAAAATGTCATTGAGAATTTCATACATTCATATAAGGTGTTTTGATCAAATCCATGCTCAATCCCTTCCCTCCAACACCTCCCATATCTCCACATCACATTTTTTCTGACAACTTCATGTACTTTCCTTCCTTCCTTCCTTCCTTCCTTCCTTCCTTCCTTCCTTCCTTCCTTCCTTCCTTCCTTATTTCTCTTTCTTTCTTCTTTCTTTCTTTCTTTCTTTCTTTCTTTCTTTTTAAATGGGGCTTTTGCTATTCTAACATTCCACCCTCTGGAGAAGTAACCCTAAAATCTTTCAGGGGTTAAAAAGAGCTCACAAATACTTTTGAGATTTTTAGATAGACCCACTGAAGGGATACCCCAATTGCCTCACCTTGCATCCCTGTTCAGCATGGAAGAAGCCAGAGCCTTCATTGTCCTGATTTCCTATGGGCAATTTGGGTAAACTTTTTGGAAGATGGTGTGATAAGAATAGGAATTAGGAATTGATTAAGAAGTTAGGGTAAGAAAAGACCCCAAAGAAAAGTAGCCAGTTTCTGGGCTAAAAGTCAAAATGTCCTTGGGACGCTTAGCAATATACTATGTTCCAAAGGCTAAAAATGTCAAAAATATTTGGGAGCAAATAGATTTATTTTTGGCACAGTGTACTTAGCATATAACTTTTTAAAAATTTCCTAATTAAGTCCACCAGAACTTCAACCTTTCTCTTTTTTTCTGCTCGTGTTTTGTTTTTTTTTTAATTTGTTTTATTGAAATTTTGTGTATTTCATACAGAACATCTCAATCAATCTTTGTCATCTGTATACCCACTTATCCACTGGCACCCTCCCATAGTCCCACCCCCCCACTGGAATTCATACATTCTGTCATTAGTCTTAAAGCCTATTGTGTCAATTTAGTGTCCCCAGAATTTCCCCTGTGCATGTCCATCCACTGAAGTCTAGTCAGCTTATCTAGAGTCCCTTGTTTTAAGAGGACCAATACTTCCTCACTCATCTGTAATCAACTGCCAATTATTTCTTCAGCTAAGATTGGGATCTGCTTTTCATTTCCTCAGTTCTATGCTGGGTTTTTGTCTGCATGAATTTGCATGGGACTTGTGTATGCTGACACCATTGTCATAGATTCATATGAGCAGGTTCCCAGGAGCTTGCAGGATTCTGTTTCCATATTGTCATGCACCTCCTCCCTGGCTCTTACAATCTTTCTAGCCCATCTTCCACGATGGTACCTGAGCCCTGGGTGGGTGAAGTTTAATATAAAAGTCCTGTCCTTGGACCAGTAATCTGTAGACTCTTAATAGCCATGTTTTGGCCATTTGTAACCTTTTGTGATTCTGTCCCTCTGTTGAATGAGGGATCTTCATTAATGAGAATTAAGAGATTCATTATTCTTTGATGGCCTCCAAAACTTGAAGGTAACATCACGTATTATTTTTAAAATAGATTTTATTGAATTTCTGTGGATTTCATATAATACATCTTAATTATGTTATGCCCCCTTCCCTATCTTCACCCCCCCCATAGCCTAACTACAGGACTTCAATCATTTTGTTAAATGTGTTAAGGCCTATCGAGTCAACTTTGTATGTCCAGCTGTCCCTTGGTGTGAGTTCATCCACTGGAGCCTATTCAGCTAGTCAAGCATCACTCCCTTAAAGAAGATCAACTCTCCCTCACCCAGCAGTGATCAGCTGCTAACAGTTCCTTGGCTAAGGTCGAGGCTTCCTGCCCATTTCCCCAGCTCTTGGCTGGATTGTGTCTGGTTTGAGTTTGCATGGGTTTTGTGCTCGCTGTCACCCTTGCTGTAAGTTCATATGAGCAATTTTCCAGCTGCCTAGAAAACTCTGGTTCCTAGTGGTCGCCCACCACCCCTGGATTTTACAGTCTTTCTGCTCCCTCTTCTCCAATAGTCCCTGACCACTGGGTAGGTGAGGCTTAATATAGGCATCCTGTCCAGGGACCCACAGAGTCCCTTATTCTCTGCCCTTTGGCAAATTGTAAGCTTTTGTGTTCATCACCTTCTGTTGCATGAGAAAACTTCACTGGGACACTTCCTTGTTTCACTATGTTCTGTGAGCCCTAACTGTAGAACTTTCATTGTAGATTAACTGTAGAAGTTTCATTGTAGATATGTCACATATGTTTGGACATCTCATAGGCACTTATTCTCTTGTGTGTGATTACCTTTTCTTTAAATGAAGAACTTCACAACTTTGCTTTGGAATATCTAAATTCCAACACTATTGCTCTTGTACCTTGTATCCATTTTTTTGAGGCAGGGTCTCCCTGTAGCCCCAGCTGTCCTGGAACTCACTATGTAGACCAGGCTGGCCTTGAACTCACAGAGATCTGCCTGCCTCTGCCTCTCTCTGTGAGATTGAGTATGGTCTACATTGCAAGTCCTGAGCCACATGAGCCTTCAGGGGACTCTGTCTCAGATATATAGGTATGTAGGTATGTAGGTATGTAGGTAGGTAGGTAGGTAGGTAGATAGATGATAGATAGATAGATAGATAGATAGATAGATAGATAGATAGATGATAGATAGAGATATACTTGATTAGATGATAGATAGATAGATGATAGAGATATACTTGATTAGAAGATAGAAGATAGATAGATAGATAGATAGATAGATAGATAGATAGATAGATAGATAGATGATAGAGAGATAGATAGATAGATAGACAGAATGATTGATAGATGATAGGTAGGTAAGTAGATAGATGATAGGTAGATAGATAGGTAGATAGGTAGATAGATAGATAGATAGATGATAGATGATAGAAATATACTAGATTAGATGACAGCTAAAGATAGATAGATAGATAGATATGGCCTGTAGAGTCTGATTTGTGTCCCCTAATGTCCTTC
>NW_008348795.1:3323009-3352916 GCF_000622305.1 Nannospalax galili
TGATGATAGATGATAGATAGATAGATAGATAGATAGATAGATAGATAGATAGATAGATAGATAGATAGAGATAGTAACATGTATATTAGTACTGCAGCACTATGGGCAGTGATTCTGATAAACAAGAGATGTAGTAACAGGAGGGTAGTGTACACAACATGGATATGCTGGATGAAAGGATCATTCATTTCCCAGGTGACATTAAATTGAACAATGCCAGATTTCATCATATTGGTTGGCATAGTGGAAAATTTAAACTTAATACCATTTATATCTGGAAACTTCCTTTAATATTTCCTGATCTCCATTGATCACAGGCCACTGAAAACACAAAAACAAAACTGAAATAAGGGAGAATTACTGTGCTTATTTTCATGTCAGGGGTCATTTCTAGATGTATTGACTTAATAGAAAATCAAGCTATCAGGATAATACTGATTCTTCAAATTATCTAAAGGCTTCTTTAAAATGTGCTTAATGACCTGGCATGCCCATGAGATAGGTGACTTAGTTGAAACTCTTTATGACAGCCTGGTAATGCTCTGGCACTGACCTTACAGGAGGTCAGATGGAAAGCTAGAACTACTACATTATAAATCAGTCCCCAAATTCACCTAGCATTTGTCAAAGTTATATTTAAGAGTAGAAAACACCACAAAAGAAACTACAGTGATTCTCTGGTTCTTCCCTGAAGGTTCTGGTTGTCCATATGACCGTTGGGATAAGATCATCTCTATTACAATATATGATTTACAAAATGTCACTCCCTATACATAGTAATTATTCAAAAATAGAGACTTTGCACACCTATGTGTCACTGGAACTTGTATTGTGGTTTCTACAGTTGTATAGTATTTTATCCCTATGAATGTATTTTTTTTTTTTTTTGGTGAAACAGAGACAGTCTTGGGTTAGTAGTTCCATGGACTTTTCCTCCAAATTTAAAAAAAAGGTTTATCTATTCCCAGATGATATCAGATTCACTACACATGTATCCAAGTTTGATCTTGAATGTGCTCGACCTCGTGAATGCTGGTTATAGGCATGTGCTACCATACACAAGTTTTTATTAGGTTTTTTTTCTTTGTAAAATCTCTTTATGCGTTCTGGAACTTGAGAATCACTTAGAAATTTGACTTAGATGTTTAAATACAAGTTTGTTTATCCTATGTTTTCAATATAGGATGGTATTTACTTTCATTTTCTTGAGAATTACCATGCTACATTTAGAATTTTTTAAGTGCATGAAATCTCATCACCTTATTGACATTTTGTAGTCATTAGAGTTCATGGAGGATCTGCCTTAAATGGTATGCCTCTAAACCGTATTCTTTGTCTTTCAAATATAAATGGAAATTAAAATTCCATTTCAGAGTCATCTTCTATACTATACTTTAATGCTAAGTTCCAAACTACATCAATTTTAAATTCTGTTATACCTAAGTTACTTCTGAATGTTGCCAAACTATGTTCTTAATTCTACTACAAATAAAAGTTTGTCACCATTGAAAATATCACTCGTGGTTATGAAAAATGTTCTGCATAAAATTATCATTGGATATGAAATTTAATAACATTAGTTATAGTGATACTAATAAAAATTAAATTTATAAGCACATATATACTATAAATTCATTCCTTCCTCAATTAATTGTTGTTAGTACTATTATAAATATTGTATCTTTGGAGCATAAATAGCTTACCAAACCACTGAAATTTTTATTGTGAGTTCATGCTTTTATCCTATTATGAACTTGCTTGTAAAATTCTGTGTTTTATACTATTTACTTATTGAAATTCTTTTGAAACCTATCTTTACCCACACCAATGGATTAATTGGATTAATCCATTAATTAATTAATTAATTAATTGATTAAATGGATTAATTTTCCCAATTAATCCCTAAGATTTATTAATGAATAGGTGAAAATCTAAATTAATGCTCATTCTTTCCTTTACAGCAGTCTTATAGATTCATTTTAAGGCCAGAGACCGCAGTTGCTTTTGTTCTCTTGTGAATTACCGTGCTACATTTAGAATTTTTAAACCAATTGTCTTTTATATTTTGTAAAGCTAATTTACAGAAATGGTGGCTGGTGTAAATAGGTTGGATTTTAGGAAGTGAGTTATGGTTACATTTTTAAACTGAAAGTTGGTAGGCATTAGAGAAGAAAGTATGCATGACATGGTGATTCTTACTGTGAAACTGATACAGATTTGTCTTTCATATTTAATTATTTTATGCACAGACTTATGTCCTTTTTCAGGAATGAAAGTCTAGATGGTTTGGGTGCCTTAATACATTTCTCGTCGGATGTACTGAAGTAAAATTCCTAGTTATGAACCCTTATGAACAAGAATGCAGATTGAAAATAAAATGATCCGAATAATGGAATCATAAAGTTGCTACGGATAGAAATAGTTTCTTTGAAAATGCATTTTAGTCCCATGAATTGAAGTGGGTGCATTTAATCTTTCCCTTACCATCTATAATACAGCAGACTATAAAGCCTCAAATAACTCCTCCAAGGCATTTGAAATTACATAAGTAACGCCAATTTCCTTTGCTTAATGTACTCCTTCCCTCCTTCCCTGTCCCTCCCTCCCTATACTTCCTCCTCTCCCTGACTCATTCCTGTTCTAGTGATTCTGAGACATGAATCTTATGAGATAATCAATCCCTGAGAAGAGGAAAGCTAACTAGAAATAGTCTACTAGGTGACCCCAGAGCAAAACAGGAAGACCTGGTTTCAATTTTTCATTTGAGTATTTCCAACTCAATGTATTCAATCCAATACATTAATCTTAATACTTTCTAGTCATCCTCATTTCATGATTGCTTTAAAGATAAGAATCTATATATAAAGAGCACCTGTGACATGTTACAATCTGAAAAAAATAGTTACTGTTCAAGAGAAATATATATACTGTAAAGTTACCCTGACAACACTGAATGATGAGTATTTGTCAGTGATCAGACAGGATGCAGTCTGGATGGGCAACACACATTTTCCCAGAACTGTCATGCTACCTGTGTATCTAATGCTTTTTATTATTTTTGGACGTGGTGGGTTATTCTCTCATACAGTGATTCAACCTGGTTAGGAACTCATTCTGTAACTCACACTATTCTTAAACTCCCAGAAACCCAACTGCTTCTGTGATTGTTACTTCAGATGCTCTCGTGCACACACGACCAAAACTAGAGGTAGTTCTCTGACCAATAGTCCAAGTAGTTCAAATTACAGATGAACAACCTCAACCGACTGAATTTTATCCAAAGTCAGGACGGAATGACAAGGAGCAGAAGTTAGAATGAAGCCATAGAAGGGCAAAGTCTCTTTGTCAAGGGTACTGCAATTTACAAAACTTATCAGCTTGCTTCAGTGTCTTCCTTTTTAAATGATAGAAGATGATGCCAAAAGTGAGTGGTCTCAGGAAAACCTTCAAGGATGTACTACAGCACTACAGGGGCAGTGTAACATGTTTGTGGTCAGATGATGCTACCACAGTTCAAAGAATTTGCAGGCATGCAGCATTCAAAGAAATAACCCAACCTGCCTGTAAACAAACAACTTCATAGAGACTGGGGATAGAATCAGGCCTCCAAGGTACTGAGTAGAAGATGACTTTATTCTTCTTTGTGTTGCTACTGGGGCAGATCTAAATGGTGTCATTTCTTTCCTCTCAAAAAGCAGATTTTTGTGTTTTTTTGTCTAGGCAGCCTTTGATAAGCAGTTAACAAAATACTTTATACCTATGCTTATTGCTGATAGTGTTTCAGTATAGTTGTACTAATTGGCTTTCAGCTCCAACATGCTTCCTTGTAAGAAAACGGAGGTTCATGTCTGCAGCTGCCTATATCTAGAGTCAGTTGTCCACTCATTTATCCAGTCAGTACAGATGCTCCCTCAGCATCCCATGGGATGGGCCCTCCAGGTGCTAGACTTCCATGCATATGCACAACCATTGCTGGAGGTGGTTCTCTGACCAACAGACCAAATTGACCTTGGAAAATAGTTCCTCCTAGTTAGGTATAAGCAATGAAATCATCCCATAATTCTGTTGGTAGAATTCTGGACATTCGGTACTTTATGATTTTTTTAGTGGCTTGTATAGAGCTATTATCTCAAGTTAAACCAGCCCAAGAAACCTTCTGTGAGAATTCTGTAAGCCTTGGCATAATTAAAGGCGATAAACCTCTGAAAGTATCCATGAGATAAGATGGTTTTACAGAGGCACCTCACAAAACGGGATTAATGATCCTCTAAGGGGTCATAGAGTATTAAATATAAAAATCCAGTGCCAGGTGTAGGGTACTTCCCTAAGAATCATTGTTCAGGGAGGTCCCCTAGGCTCCCAAGTAATACAAGCTATTGCCATTGTTCTTGGTTGCCCACCACATGCTTTGGACAAATGATGTGGAGAAACAAATCTGGAACTGGCCCAGAAGCTTCCTCCCAGCTGACTAGCTTTCAGGGCCAGAAGGTGCTATGCAGGCAGCTAGGAGAGAAAAGTCATCAACAGTCTTGCGACTGTTGCAAGACTACAAACTACAGAAATGACTAGCCTAGAAATATATGCCCATTGGTGACTTAGTGACATGATTGTTATGGGGGTAACCAACAAGTTTCTGATTCCACAGAAGATAACTCATGTCTGGTACTGTAAACCTGGCTGCAAGCCCATGGTGTGGTAGGTTATAGTCCCTAAGGGAGAACCTACAATTCTTGTTTGCCTAAATTGACATAGTATCGAACTGCCTTCTAAATAACTAGCCTTGTATTCATAGATTAATGCAGCTCTCACTTTTCATCAAAGAGGGATCATTTTCCAGTGGACTGTGATTAACATGCAAACTTATAATTGATAAAAATGCAGAAGATGATTAATTATGGAGTTCTAGGCCCTAAACCAAATGTAAACATCTCACACACAGACACTGACACACACACACACATACACACACACACACACACACACACGCATGCATGCACCCACACATGCATGCATGTGTACACTGTTCAAGAAACATCATGGAATTGGGGTCAGAAAGAATGTAAGAGAAGTTGGGCAAAATAAAATTCTTTAAAAGAGTGGACAAAACATGGGACAGTGAACTTATGAAACAGGGCCAGTCAACATTTTATTATGGAAGTTTAACTTACTGCACAAATTTCATTGATAAAAATAATTTTATGGCCTCTCAATATATTCCAAAATTAACTTTAATAAATAAAATTTACAGATCTTACTCCAAGCAGCTTATGAAAATTCCATTTAAATCTAGTTTTTCCAAATATTTCTGTATTTCCTCAGTGAGAACTCTTAATTGGTTTAAGCATACACCTTTCACTCTTACTGTATCCCTCTCACCTGTTTCTTCACACCTTCCATTAGATTCACCATTTGCCTATACTTTTGACATTCAGACATATATGCCAAAACAGGCAAAAAACTAGATGGTGAGATGCATGTCCCTCTGCTCCACCAAAAGGTGATGTTCAGTAGATGTGTTGGTAGTAAGCTTGGAAATGGTTTTGTTTATTTGTATCACACTCATTTGGTATATTCACAAATATTATATCTTGGTTAATATACAGAAGACAGAGAGCTAGTAAGAATAATGTAACATCTTCCATGGGGTTAGACCATGAATGCCCCATTATTACAGACACCATTTCTGTGTGCAGAATTAAGCAGGTCTTTGTTGACTGTAATATCCCAATGATTACTCTATGGAATCTTCCTCATGAAAATTATTTCCTTGAAAATTATAAGGATAAATAATACTTTTAAAAATCAGTTTCTGAATTCAAGCCTAGATTTGAGTCTGTCCCTAAAACTTGAAGTATAGTAGTAGATTCGTATATTTTAACCTCTCTATGACTTAGTTGCTTTATTGTGACACATGAAAATAATAATTTACTGCTTCTCAGGCTTCTGGATATGAACAAGCAGAAATTAACATCTGTTCCTACATTAAAGGATTTGGGTATAAAATTCATGCAGCAAAGATCTAAACAGCTTTCCAGGTTGGTCAGGCAAAGGCAGCCACTTCTAAGACCATTGTGATATACTCATCTGTGAACAGTGAACCTAATAAGTACTGAGCAAACACTGAAGATGTTTTCATATGACTTTTCACCTCTGTATAAATTTTTGAAGGTCTATTTTTGTCCTCAATATACACACATAAATCTGAGAAGATAAGACAGTCTAAATCCAAACTCATGTTTATATCAAACTTTTAAGATTTATCCATGCCCAGTGCCACTGAGAATCTGTGTGGGCCTCCTTAATGCATCAAGAAGCAGAACTGAATTGTCATAAGTATAATCGCCAGAGAAATGAAAACGTTTTGCACAGGAGTTGCATTTAAAGCACTGATATTGAAATTAAATCATAGAAGAGACATCACAAAGCATATGTCACTCATTCACATCTGTATACCCTTAACTTAAGGCTCCCCAGCATGCAGCCTATATCTTCTGCAAGTACTTTATACAATATACACAAGCTTACTCCTTTAGCACAACCCCTCTAAGTGAATTTATTCATTCAAGACCTGTTACTAATTTTAATTATGACAGATTCTATTCTATGCTCAAAATATTGTGGAGATCATAAATAAACAAGACATAGCGTTCATTTTGCAGTGAAAAGAAGAAATGGTGCAAATGAGTGAGAGAAGTAATGAATGAAAACAAATGAAATAGAAAATGAGAGAACAATAAGTATGGTGATTTTTCCTGATAACCAGAGCTGAGCACAGACTATAGAGGTGAAAGACTTGGGTCAGCTTCAGGTTTAGAAGCTTCTCAGTTCAAAGAACTGGGAGAGGTGAGCATATGTTTTGAGGATAAGAACAGTTGAGAAGTGGGGAGCATTGTTAATTTGGGGTTTTAAACCCAACAGGCTTTATATCCTTCTACCGAAAAAGGCTCTGCTGGGGTGTGGGAGCAAACACTCTCTTATGGATTCCCATTTCAAAGAAGGAGAACTTCCATTATTAGCCCTCTTTCCTCTTTAAGTCCTATTTCTCTTATTTATAGAGGATGCTTGACGCACCTGAGCCGTAATTCAAGATGGGAAGAATGTGGAGGCAGCAATCTGCTTTCACATTTGCGTGGCTTCTCTGTTTTTCTAAGCTGTATGTGTCAATAGGATGCAAGTTAGGACAGGGGTGAGGAGATTCCAACTCAGCTTGAGAGCAGGTTTTCAAAGGAATCTCACTGGGATGCCACAAATAAGCTATATCCTTCAATTTACAGTTGATCAGCAATAAGCCTTGGCACTGTATCTGAGTATCTGAGCATAAGCATCTTTCACTTGAGTTGGAACACAGGAAAATCTATAGAGGGAGACTCAGGAAGCAAGTATTCTGCCTAACATATATTAAGACTGAGAGACAGCTGGATATTTCAAGTAGGCTCATGTTGATTATACTGAATTCAGGGAGTAAGTCAGAAGTAACTCTCAAATAATTGTTTATATATTATAAAAATGCAGCTATCTTGAAGTACCATAATTTAATAAAAATGCATTTCATTGGTGTTTTCCATGAACCAAAATGGAATGCAGCAGCATCTGTCAATATAACGACTTTCTAACTAAACTAAACTATCCAAATTGGATCAGTGTCACTTGCCCCAAACAGCCATCTGTGCTGAGTCAGGCTGCCTACCCCAGAAGACCTTCCAGGGTACCTCATAAAAGCCTCGTCATCAGCAACACACCCTGGCTTGCTCAGGGTAAAGGATTTATACAGATAAAATTCAAGTAAAAGTCCCATAGGCTTCACCTCTGACTCATCAAAGGTGTACATTGTCACAGTAATTGAAGACATCTGTCCTACTGAACAATGCAGGACAGAGCTTCTGTAGCTCAACCCCACCCTTGTTAAATTACTACCTACCATGGAACATAGCCAGGCTTGAGAGCTATGGACAAAGTCAAATCCACATATGAAGAGATGTTCTTATGCACTCTCTATGTTCTTTGCTGCCATTAATTTTATTAAAATGTACCCATTGCAAGTCCATACTCAGAAAATTCTGACTCTCACATCTAAAGCTAGGTCATCCAGATTCTATCATTGTGCACGTTTGGATAATACAAAATAAAATGATGAACATACTGGTTTCCAACAGAATGGGTTACAGTTCATCTTAATGACCAGACACTTCTTTTTCATTATGCCAGTATTCTGCCTATCAAAGTATTACCTAATGTGTCTTAAAAAATGGTGGCAACTACTTAACACAACCATGGTTCTTCAAATTGCTTATTTCTATAAACATGAATTTTTCATTGAATACTTTTCTTATTGAAAAAGATCTTATTTATATAAATTTGATAAAACCCACATATTCACATAAAATGATTATGTTTTTGGTTAGTTTCAGAAAAGAATGCACATTAAACTTTTTGGAGTAAAGTCATACCTGGAAAATAAAGAATTTTGCTGTGTTCTTTTCACAAGGATTTTTTTTTATAAATGATAAATCAACATATCTAGTTTTGGTTAAGGAGATATACACACATAAGCCTCTGAAATCATTAAAATATTTTGTGTTTAAATTTTGCTAGAAGTAGTAAAATTCATAAAACATTACAAGCTATTTTACTTCCAAAATAAGCCATATTATTTTACTCACAAATCTGATAAATTTAGACCTAATATCAACTCTTTAAATTGCAGGATAAAGAAAAGTAAAATGCAAGTCAGATTTTGTTACACATTAATTTGTTTATATCTAAAGAAGATAATGAATTCAGACCACTTGGCATTATCAATATCTTAATATATTACTGCAGTCTTGCTGATGCTAGACTAGCTTATCAATATGAGGAAATCTCTGCTCTGACTTATGTTCCAGACTCACAGTCCTGCACTTATTATAGTGCATCATGATCATAATGCCCTGGCTTATCTGAGATCATTCCCCCAGATTCATAAGTATGAAAATGAATTAACAAGAATGACTTCCATTAGAGCAACTATCTAGGTATGTTGATCCCTCAACCAATCTACTGAAAAAAAATCTATGTGGATTTAAGGGGAAAAAAAAGAACTGAGCAATTAGAGAAAACACCACCCACACTGCTTGATATGATCCTTAGTTCATGTCTTGTTTTATTACAAGAATCACATCCCTCCACTGACTTCTACTGATTAAGATTCATTCCCAAATCTTCTTTTCACTGCTGAAGCCTTTTATCCTTCTTGCCAAATGACCTGTATTTGTTGTTTTGCTCTTTCACCAAATTGCAAGTCAGTACTATTTTCTCTGATACTAGATAGGCAAGTCTATATAAGAGGAGTTGCCCTTCTAGATATTCTCAATGCCCCTACCATTTTAAGAAATATTGCTATTGACTCTGAGAATTTCATACAGTGTACTTTGATAAAATTCAGACCCCTCCCCATCTTCATCACTACTTTACTGCTCCTCAATTCATGTCCTCTATTATTATTGTCCTATTTCTTAAAGGCCTATTGGGTCTAATCTGTGTTCCCCAAATGCTCGTGGGTATGTGTCTATCCCCTGAAGTCTGATCAACATCCCCGGCAACACTTCCCTAAAGAAAACTGTCTGTCTCTCTCGCAACAGCCAATAATCAGCATTATATCATGGACTTGGGCTCAGGATTCTTGTACTTCTGGCCTCCATGCTGAGTTTCTGTCTGGTTTTGTCTTTCACAGGTCTGTGTATGCTATCACAAATGCTGAGTACAAATGTGCAACTATTCTGTGGTGTCCATATAACGTGGCTTCCGTTTATTCATCTACCACCTCTGACTCTCACAATCTTTCCACCCCCTCTTGCACAATGTTAGCTGAATCTTAGAAGGAAAGGATTGTAAATAGGTCTCCATTTAGGGAGTACAAAAGGTCTTATTATCTGCAGGTTGACCAGCTGAGAGCCTCTGTGATAATCACCACCTGCTGTAAGAAGAAGCTTTTCTGGAGATCTGTGAGAGCTGTGATTAGACAGATCACAGGCCATTGGGGAGAGTCTACTACTACTATTCTGCTAAATGGTCACAGTATTGAACTGACTTATAATGACTCACTGTTCCTTGATTTTTAAAATTATTTTTATTAAAATATATCCCTAGTATGTTACCAGAAAATATTAACTTTAACTTTTGATGTTACCTCAATCAAATTCTATTATTGTGCATGAATGGAAAATGTTAAATAAGATGATTGGCATGTTGGTTTCTAACAAAATGGATTATAATTTATCTTAATTACAAAGAACTTCTTTTTCATTAGTCAGTATTCCACTTGTCAAGTTCTTAGTTCATGTGTCTTAATAAGCAAACTAGCTGGGACAGGTCTATTTAACCATGAGAAATGAATTTAATGTCATTATTGTGGGTAAGATATGAAATCTTCCCCAAAATAATCACATGCTGGCTTGGTCTCCAACTGATGATGCTATTGAAACGTGACAGGCCATGAAGGCACTAACTCCATCGGTTACTATGTGTTGGAATTAGGTTGGGGAAAGTAGGTCAGTGAGGATGAATCTCTGAAGGTGATTCCCTGGCTCTGGCCTATTCCTGTTTGTCTCTCTGCTCCTGGCTGCCATGAGGCAGTTAGCTTCATTCCACCACACCCTGTCCACCATGATGTTCACCTTGGGTCACGCTGAACATAATAGACCCAACTGATCACAGGCTGAATAAAATGAAAACCATGAGCAGAAACAAATCTCCCCTCCTTTCAGTTGTTTCCTCAAAATACTTTGGCAAAAGGATAAAAATCTGGATATTATATCTCAGTAATTCTCTGGACTTAGTGCCTCTACAGTCTCTTCCTTCTATGTAACAGTTTGAAGAACATCCTGATGATCCCATTTTCCAAAGTATAAGCACAAAATGAAAATATAAACTTGCATATAAATTTTCCTTCATATTTCAGTCATTACAATAGTACAATATTCTGGCCCTGGGAGTTTATCCATTATAGGCTCAGAACTACTTGGTGACTTTAATTGCTACATCAATGTGCAACTGTCACTCATTGTTAGGAAATGCCACCTTTCACATACATGAGTATCTAACATTTATATGTTTATAGATTTATTTTCTTCAGAGAGATATATACTAGAATATTAAATGAAATGGTAAATAACAAACTGTAAATTTACTATTTTAAGAAAAAGCATGAGTAAATTTACATTGAATAATATTTCTGAAATATGTTAAAGAACTTCATAAATAGAACAAACTTGAACTTATTTTCATATAGAACCAATGTGTCAAATAATATGAGGCAGAAGAGAAATAGAAATAATAATTTTCATTGACGTAATTCCTTAGAAATTACAAAAAAAGTATTTTAACATATATTACTTGACATTCAAAATTCTTGCACACAGACTATATTACATTATACATGAGTACTCTCTGTGGATTATAGAATTATACTGTGTGGATTACAGTTCACAGCCAGCATGCAGCAGAGCCACAGGCTCTAACAGAAATTTGGACCAGCCAGGGGGGTAGGATTTGTTAGATGCACACTAAATGGCCCTAGACTACTACGAGCATTTTCTTCAACATCTTGTATGATTATTCAGTCACCTATCAACTTTTCCTTTTTTCAGAAACTAGTAACTGTTATTTCTTCCAACTTCCTGTTGTCATCTGTTTCTAATCTATGAGCTAGAAAATCAGATACTCATGTTTGCCAAAAAGTGGATATAAAGTAGATCAAATGACATGTGAAGGAGTTCCTTTTTATGAAGTACTCCTAGTTCATGGCTTTAAGACACAAGTCACAGACTGACTATCATAGTGGATTCTAAGCTTTCCACAGCAATACCTGGTGAGTCACTTGATTTTGGAAGGGATTGTTCTTAAACTTGTCCCTAAGCAGGTGAAATATAAAGCTGTTTACAAGTTGTTCTCAAGATGATAATTTGTGCTCAGATACACATGCACACAGACACACAAACACACACACACACACACACACACACACACACACCTGTACACACCTCTTCTGTCTGTGTTAATATTCTATTTCAATGTTCTAAATGGACCATTAATGGATATGTGGATTGCTATGCCTAAGTGTAGTATGAGTCTCACTCTAATACCATTGCCTGAGCTGCTCCTTACCAATCAACAAGTGAGCATGGAATGAAAGGTATTTTCAAGCATTTGCCTAATTTGACACTGATACAACATTTAGATATCTTAAGATGTTTTGCCATGAAACAGTGTGAGATTGTAAAAAAGAATACCTTGCCATGGAAAGTTCGAGAAGCATCATCTTTGACACACACACATAGATGATAAATAGATAGGTAGATAGATAGATGATAGATAGATAGATAGATAGATAGATAGATAGATAGATAGATAGACAGATAGAGACATAGATGATAGATAGATGATAGATAGATAGATAGATAGATGATAGATAAATAGATGATAGATAGATAGATAGATGGATAGATAGATAGATAGATAGATAGATAACTGCATCCATTTAGCAGTGCTTGTAGGTCTAGGACTGACCACTTGGGGTTGGATAACCTACCAGGGAGCTCCTTCCAGGAGAAAATGGATTCTCCTATGATAGATAGGCAGACAGACAGATAGATAGATGATAGATAGATAGATAGATGATAGATAGATAGATAGATAGATACATAGATAGATAGATAGATAGATGATAGATGACAGATAGATAGATAAATAGATAGATGATAGATAGATAGATATAGATAGATAGATAGATAGATAGATGATAAATAGATAGGTGACAGATGATAGATAGATACATAGGTAGATAGAGATAGATAGCTAGATGATATATAGATAGATGGATGATAGATGATGATAGATAGATAGATGATTGATAGCTAGATAGATAGATAGATAGATAGATGATAAATGAGAGATAGATGATAGATGGATGATAAATGATAGATAGATAGATAGATAGATGATAGATAGATCGATCGATAGATAGATGATAGATAAGGAGAGCCCACTAGATAGTAGACAAAATGTTATTTGACAAATTCATGTAAACTTTGAGCCTATCAGAAAATGAAACACGAACTTGTTTTGTATTTTTCTGTCTTGACTTTGCTTGCTTCCCCTACTTTTCTGTTTATTTCTTGAATTTGGGAAAATTGTCTCCATCTTCTTTGACGAGATCAACCTCCAAGATAGAAAATCAAGTTCAGTTATAGAACCAAGGATCAATCATGGTTAAGTCACATAAGAGGATTACAAGGAGAGTGATTAGAACAGTAACTTAAGTATCATAAGAAAACTTCAAGGGCTTTACATATCTAATATATTTGGTCCAATAATTCACACTGAATTTCTGTTGGTATAGTTAGTATGTCACACGTGCATGTGGCAGTGGCCCCAAGGGTGTACATGGCAGATAACCAGGAAATCAATGAGATACAGAGCTATTATCATTTGTTTAGAGAAACAGCAGTTTTAGGATTGTCTGATGATTTTTGTAAGGACTTATAGATGAAGTGAATAAGAAAAAAAAAAGTCCTTTAGCTACATAGAGCTTACACTCTGGAAACAGAAGTGTAAGCAAACACAATTAACAAAGAAGATCATGTAAGTGACTTGTATGATGAGATAACATTAGCCCCACATTACTCTAGAATAAGCAGAAATGGATGTACTAGGGTGTTTGGGGCAGGTCTCTGAAGCACTGTAGCATTAACAGGGGCAGTCAGAGTGAGGTATCTGAGACAAGTCTTTGAAACATGACTTTCAACCCAAAGCTTGAACAAGATTTGAACAAAGATAGCTACAAAATAAATATTATTGGATTCTATTGAATAATAATAATAATAATAATATCTAGATTCCATTGAATAGATACCTAAAACAAGCTCATATTTTAATTATTGTATTTTGCTTAATATTTTGGGTCTAAACTTATCAGAATGAGATCAAACTTTGAACCTGCTCCAAGAATTTCAGATGAATTTATGAATTTATGTAGGAAAACAAATAACATGAACTTTGTCATATCTGCTACAAATCTCTCTCTCCATCTTCTATTTTTTTTTTTCCTGAAATGCTATTTTTTTTCCTGAGACAAGGGAGACATACAGGTTTTAGGCTGTCATCTCTTGGACACATAATTGGATCTTTTCCTTTTTTCTTTTTCTTGCTATAGTTATATAGGGCGGGAAAACTGGAAAATCAAACCTTCCCCCTCTAGGCAGTTTTTCTTTGTGCTAGCTGAGAAGTAGAGAGCTTGGAAAGATGATGAAAGAGAATGTTATGAAACTACAGGAGAAGACAGGCATCTTATAATGGTCAAAAATTTCTTAGTTTGAAATCTTCTGCTGTGGTATCACTGGAGGTTTAATGACAAACCAGTCCCTGATGTTTCCCGAAAACAGACCATGATCTTACATCTGAGAAAAGATTTAGGTTTTGGAAAGAAGAACACATCTTCAGTTGTTGTGGAGAGAAAATTAGTTCTGAGGCAATTTCATTATTTACAATTAAATTTTATATTAGAGTATTAATTTCACAAAGTAATGCATTTCATTAACATCTGAGATTAGAAATCAATGAGCAAAGTAGAGATGATATATAAGCATTTGTTTCTTTAAGATTGGTTTCATATGTATCATCTCTATATAGAATATTTTATATGTATACATAATGTTCCAATAGGTATGATTGTATTTATAATTATTTAATATGTGTTCTTATGCACTAGCCTTACTTTCTTCTTTGGTTGAGTAAACATTACATCATGCTGTGCACTGCAAAATATATTACAGATTATTGACTGTAGTACATTATAGTTTCAAGATTTATCTCTACAGAGGTAAAACTATATCTTCACATATAAAATTAAAATATGAAATAATATGCTTTTTTCACAGACCATTAATCTTGCAAAATGAAGTTCTCTACATGTTTGATTTCTTACAGAATGTAGTAGGGTTGCTGTGGGATATGTCCCCCATAGGATCATCTCTTTCGATATCTGGTTCCCAGTAGGTGGCACTTGAGAATGTTGTGGAATCTCAAGGAGGTGTAGCCTCTCTGGTGGCAGTGGGTTTCTGGGATTTTACCACCTAGGTTTTATGGCTCAGCCTCACTTTCTGTTTCCTCTGTGTTTTCTATTCCACAAAGAGAAGTGCAGCTGCCCATTCCTTCTGAAATGGCGCTGTCTGCCATCCTAGCATCTCCTGTATTGTGGACTGCATGTCCTCAAACTGTGAGTCGAATCAAACCCACTTTGCCTTAACTTTCTTTTTTCAGGTATTTGGTCACATCAAGAAAAGTAACTATTACAAGAAGTTTTAAGAAGACTTTGGAATTCTGATGATTGCATCAAATTGAATTTGAATGACCAAAGATTTGCATTAGGTTGTCCAAGAAAGGGGGAAATTCTCAAATTACTTAATTTGTCTATTTATCTTTCCAACATTTCAAAAACGAGTTTGATCTGTTTCAAAAGAACAAACCAACCCATGGGGCTGGAGAGATGGCTCAGCGGTTAAGAACACTGGTTGTTCTTGCAGAAGACCCGGGTTCAATCCCAGAACCCACAGGGCAGCTAAAAACTCTCCATAACTCCTGTTCCAGGGGATCCGACAGCCTCTTCTGTCCTCCATGGGTATTGCATGACACGGGTGCACTTATCTACATGCAGGCAATGCATGCATACACATGGAATAAAAATAATAAAATATTTTTAAAAAACCCTCAGAAGATGAAAAAATATATTTCTGAGCATCCTACAATTTTCTATTTGTTTTCAAGCACAGGCATCTTATTTGAGAAGGAAGAATTCTAATTTCTTAATGATCAAGATATTTTGTTATAACTCTGCAGTGGTTATTTTCCAGAAAAGAGCACAAATCACAGATAAAGATTAAAAAAAAAAATTACAGACAAAAGTTTGCTATTATTCATCACAGTAAAGCATGAGCACATTCTAACAAAAGTGCAATGATTTCCGTTTGCATATATTGTCAACTGCACCATCCCAGCTGTGTTCAGATAGCACTAGAGCATAGTGCACAGCTGGGACATTATAAACTGGACTGGATTGCCAATCAGAGCTTGGCTTGAGAAAATCATTGTCCCAACCAACCCTAGTAACTATTATTCATCACAGTAAAGCATGAGCACATTCTAACAAAAGTGCAATGATTTCCGTTTGCATATATTGTCAACTGCACCATCCCAGCTGTGTTCAGATAGCACTAGAGCATAGTGCACAGCTGGGACATTATAAACTGGACTGGATTGCCAATCAGAGCTTGGCTTGAGAAAATCATTGTCCCAACCAACCCTAGTAAAGCGTCTGGAACTCTCTGCTTCTGTTATTGTCTCCACAAATAACCACCTATTGTGTAAGTAGAGACATAATGTCATGTCCCTATTAGATTTAGCTATATTATTTTTCAAAAAGATTCTAGCTTTTAAATAAAGTTCAGCAGCAGATTTCTCTCATGTGACTACGACTATCTACTGGGATACACACAGGAGGTAGAATACTGCAGAGCTGTAAGGTAAGTCCTTGGGTTTTATTGTTGGCTCCTCCTCTATTAGGTCTTTTTCAAAGAGAGTTGGTGTCAAGGGGCAAAGGTAGCCCCAGTGTAGCATCACAAGAGATGACGATTCTCATGATTATTGTTTTACAGCTTAAATGAAATATTTTTTGCCTAATGCATGTGTTATGTATAGCATAAAAATGGCCGCTGTTAGGAGAGAGCAGATTTCTATGAAATTCCAGCCCTCCATTATTCGTTGGTTAAATATGGTTTATCTTCTTCTCTTACAGGGCGCAGTGTGCACAAAAATTTTTAAATTTCCAAAAACTCTGAACAAGAACATAGTCATCTCTCTTCTAGAAAATGTGGTTTACTGAGCCCTTCTCTATACAATATTAAAGAGTAGCTCTGTGTTTCATTTTATATAAATGGCAAATCTGTTTTAAGCAATTTTTTAAGACAGGGTCTCCCAGTAGCTCCAGCTGGCCTTGAACTCACTGTATAGACCAGGCTGGCCTCCATCACACAGAGAGTCACCTGCCTCTGTCTCCTGAGTGCTGGGTTTAAAGGCATGCAACCAGTGTTGTTTTAACCATTTTTTATTGAAAGATATTCTTTGTTATCATAAAATCTTATGAATGGAAAGTTGATGGCTCAGTGGTGAAGAGCACTGGTTGCCCTTGCAGAGGGTCCGGGTTCAGTTCCCAGCATAACTCCAGGTCCAGAGAATCCAAAGCCCTCTTCCAGCCTTTGTTGGCATTGCATGCATGGGTTCACTTACATATAGGCAAAACATCCACACACATAAAATAAAAATAAATGAAAAAAAATTAAAGGAGGGGCCTAGAAAAATGGCTCAGTGGTTAAGAGCACAGAATGCCCCGTGGAAGACCTGCGTTCAGTTCCCAGCACCCACACGTCAACTAACAGCCACCTGTAACTCCAGTTCTAGGGACTCTGATGTCTCTTATGACTTCTGCAGGCATTGCATGATGGGTTCACTTACATACATGCAGAGAAGCAATACAATCATACATATAAAATAAAAATAATAAATAAAAACTTTTAAAAATTTTAAAGAAAAAAACTTACATTGGATCAAATAAAATTAAGAATATTTATGAATCTACCATGTACAGGACTCTACTGTTGAAGAATATGAATGTTCTGTGACACATGTTGCCTTAGCCTAACACATTATGAATAAAATTCTGCCTTTCAAGAATATTGTTTTGTTATCATCTAAATTTCTATAATGATATTTATCTCTAAAGATTCAGAAAAGCTAATAGTAGCATTCTTTGATTACAACTGGAGTTATTGCAAGCTATAATGTGGCTTTAGAAGGACTTTACATCGGGTAGTATCTTCAGATTCCAAAAGCACATTAAGTCCCTTGTCCTTACCTAATGAGCATCCCTCATTGTACATGTGAGTTTCAATTTTTTACTATCATTAAATATTTACTTACTTTTCTATGTGTATGAGTGTTCCACCAGCATTTATGTAAGTGTAGCACTTGCATGTAATGTGCATGAAGGCCAGAAGAGGGTGTCAGAAACCCTGGAACAGGATTTATAAATGACTGCTACTATGCCAATGCTCAGGATGAAACCTTGGTTCTCTGAGAGAGTGCCAGTACTCTTAAACTCTTAATTGCTTAGGCATCTCTCCACTTCATCATCCTATTTAAAAAAAAAAAAAGTAAAGGAGAGGGGCATCATTCTCATTATATAATTCTTCTTTGGGATAAAAACTATGTTGAATAGCACATTTATTTAGATATTAAATGTTTGACACTGTCCTTAGCATGTGATTATCTATTATTCAGAAACCCAGTAAATATCAGTTCTTATCACAAGTGTATTAAGGTGAAAAAAAAAATAAAGGTGCAGTTGTAGTAGGTTAAGAATCTTGTCCAAACATGCTTATCTTGCAAGTAGAGGCAGAAGGCAGAGTTTAAACCCAGAGCACACTGAATTCAGTATTTACACTCCTTTATTATAACTGTTTTTCTTTACCTACAGAAAGCTTAAGAAATCACCATAGCTTCCATTTGACTAGTCAAAAACTAAGGATTTGATTTATAATAAAACCCGATTTTATCAGAATTTATAATGAGGCTGCACTAAATAAAAGTGTTTATTTTTGTCTATTGAACAGAGTAGTTATACAGATTTAGTGCTGCCTTAAAACTCATGTGTATTTTCTTTGACATTTTTGTAACGCAAGTTAATTTCATAAGCATCATGTTATTCTAAGAAACTTCCTTGTTGCCTCATAAGTTCCTTCAGTTAGCATGGTTTAAGGAGGTAAAGCATGAATCCTGGAAATGATGGTACGAAGAGCATGCACAGTGACCTCACAACTGCTTCTTTTACAAATATCCTCAGTCATTCTTTTCCTACATGCAGGTGGTAGGTGGTTTTCATGATGCGATTAGGATCTGCATAGCTAACCCAAAGAATGCAAAGTTGTTCCTCACATGTTACTGAAATCAAATCAGACAAGTTCCTAGTGCTTACAGGCCTGTAAATCATTGAAATCCTATTCATTCAGACTATACATAAGAAAACCTGAAGACCAGATTACAAGCATACTCAGAATTCAGTTATCTGAATGAGCTTATATGTGCAAAGAGGAAAATATCTGCATTTGGATGGTCCAAAAGTCTCACATCAGGCATAACTACTCATTTACAATGCCAAAGCAAAGACAGTTATAAAACACTGTAAAAAAATCTATAAATAGGTATTTCTGTGGAACATCTTGATTATTATATATATCCTAACTGAGCCTAAGAGCAAACACTATTGCCTATTATATGAGTAGAATATCTTTAGTACCTAACTTAAATAATTTTTAAGATTTCATAAACCTTTTTCAGGAAAAAAAGGACTTCAAGTATTTTGGAAATGATATTTGAATACTGGAATACTGAATAGTAGAAAAATCCTACCTTTATATATGCATCTATATAAGCTAATTTTTCATTTGGTCATTTTCCAAATGTATACAAAAATCTTCTTTGGTGGAGTACTTCTTGTACTCTGCATGTGTGAGTGTGTGTGTGTGTGTGTGTGTGTGTGTGTGTGTATATACCTGTGTATGAAAAGAATAATAATCAATTAGATTGGATATTTATAATCAGATCAGTGCACCTTAGTATGACAACTGCAACTTGGAAACAATTTTCTGTAACTAAACAAAATATATATTATTTTCCCTTTTTATTCCTTGAGACAAACTTGTTAGTTGACAACTTAGAGACCAATCCAGAAATCCCTTGTCCATTGTAGAATAATAATAAAAAGTCACTGATCTCATATTTGTTTCCTACAAGTTTATCAATTTTTGATTATTCTTTCACTGTTTCAAGCAGCAAATTTTAAAGCCAGAGCCTTTATAATCTATTTCAACACAGCAAAGCTGTGAAAATAATGGTTTCCACGTCTGTTATAATAGATCATCCTGAATTAGAAATCCTTTATTTAGTTGCTTTCAAAGCAGGCAAGTGATCTGCTACAGAATGTATGCTCCTTTGTTCCACTCAGTGAGTCATGCACTTTCAATTCAGCAAAAGTTCCCCAAGTACTGCTCCTGTGTTTAGCACAGCTCTTAGTATGTGTGGCGAGAAATGATGAACGCCATGATCTTGAGCTCCCACACCTGTCAAGGAGACGGACATAAAAGATCATCACAGCTTGAAGTGCTACATGCAGGAACAACGTTGTATGCAAGACATGAAATAGCACAGGTATAGAAAGGGCCCTATGGACATACTGGAAATTATATGTAAAATAATATTTAGGAGACAGTATGAAGGAAATATAAGTTAATCATCATAACATATAGTTTTCATCTTCAGAAAATGTACAGTGACAATATTTGAATCTTAGAATGATAAACACAAAATTTCGTTTTTGTAATCATAATATTAATAAAGTTAATAAAATGATGACAAAAATAATGCTGTGATCATTTTAACATCAACATGAGATTACAAATTTTCATGATGATGGTTGATAAAATTTAGGAATAAAATTGCATTTAATTAGTAGATTTTAGTTGATCACAGTGTTTGGGTTATTGAAGAAAATGCTGAGGGATGTAAAGTCTGAGTAAAAGTGAAGGACCTGGATCCTCTGGTACAATATTACTCAATCTCCTCTAAGGTAAACATTGATTAGACATCTGCTGTATCTGTGGCATTGTTTCAAGCTCCTGGACTCTCTAGATAAAAGCAGGTTTCTTTCATTTGAGAGTATAATGTGTGGTCAGGAAGAGAACTTTTCTACTGATAATTATGTGCCACTCAATCCACAAACCAGGGGGAGGGACACTAACAAAACAAGGCTTTTCATTTGAAGGACCTTTCAGGGCAAAGATGAAGGAAAAGTTTGCCACTGGAAAGATACAGGAAATTTCAGGAACTATCACAGGCTGATGGCAGCATGAGGCAGAATGAACCATGTTACATAGAGACATTTCCCAGGGCAGCATTCAAGGAAGAAATCCATATTTTAATTTATATTTTCAAACTTTTTGTTCCCCAGACTATATTTCACTTATGGGTATGAATTAATGCATTTTTAAGACAGTTAGGAAGGACTTTCTTAAAGCCAGTGTGTGTTGGCATAGCTTTACTCTAGACAGGATATTTAGTTCTTTATTCTTAGTTCATGAAGCTATTCATTTGTAAAATAATATTATTTCCAAAACCGGCAAACCAAGTTTACAACTGCATACCTGACTGCTATGTTCTTAGGAGTTGGAGGGTGTATTTAAATGAAGGAAGCCCAAGGCATCACGGCCATGAATACATTATTAGTGTTGTGTACTGCTCTTAGGAGTGTGGAGTCTGCAACTAATCTCCTGGGAAGCTGTTTACTTCACATTAAGCTAAGATGTGGGAAACAAAATCCACAATGTCAATGACAGCTAATATTTACTAAGCACTTATAACATACTATCCACCACTGAAGAACTTTACGTGCATTAATTTATTCAGTCTTCACAATAAGTCTATGAAATGGCACCTAAAAGACTAGAGTGTATGCAGCAAGTGCAAGCTTCTCAGCCAGTGGGGCCCTGGGTTGGCATTTCACTCTAGAGGAACTGCTTCTGTCAGAGTAGCAACAAACCCTCTCGTCAATGATCCATACTCTATTATTCATAAGACAATGTCAGCTATATAAATAATGTCCTAAAGAATAATAACACATATTTAAATTCTGGAGATGCTATAGTCTCTCCTACACATTTCAACTTTGGAGACATCCAGAGTTGTTTTCAGTATTACAATAAGTCTCTGCTCTGTATATTCTGTATGCAATATTTTTCTATATAAGTTATGTAATCTATATACTGTGTTCACTCTACTTTTATGCAGTTTCATCTTGATATATGCTAAATATAGGATTTAAAAAATAGTATAATTGTTTCATGAACTCAAATTCCAATAACTTGAAACAAACCATTCAACCTTTATGAGTGTCACAATCCTCATATCTAAAACAGAAATATTTAAAATAACACTGATTTAATATTCTCCTTGAATCATGAGATAGTGGATAGGACTAGCGCTCATGCCCCATAGAAATATCAACTGGACTAATCATCCATGCGATAAAAATACCTTCACAGGCTCTAAGGGACTTTGTAAGAGAGGATAGCACCTGACTGAAGTAGAGAAATATACTCATGTCCTACATAAGGACAATGTTCTTAAGGGTTTGGACTACAGCAACTCCCTCCCCAATGCAGCAGGGCCTCATGGTTCTGCAGGACCCCTGAGAATGCAGGAACTGAATTAATGAGCACCCTGATCTTGGAAGACAGGATAAATAGATGCCACCTTTTTATCAGACGTGATTACTGCAAGGAATAGCTTCAGCACAGCATGCTTCCTCTTTGATTATCTTAAAGGCAAACAGACTCTTCACACATTTGACCCAGATCCTGGCTGATGGAAGAGGACAGAAAGGGGCAGTTTGACAGAGGCTACTTTCTCCTGATAAGCCCTGGGCTCTCTCTCTCTCCTGCCTAACTTTTTAAAATATTTTTCCACCTTCTGCATCCCCCGAAGCCCCCTATAAAAGATCCCCAGCCAACAACATTGGGAGGGACAGCTTCTCCCCAAAGGGAACTGTCCCGTGTGCTTTTTCCTCTGTAATAAACTCTATTCCGGTTTTATCTATCCAATATTAGGTTCATGAGAGGTCATATACATGAAAGTGCTCTCCTAAGATTATAATATAACTGAAAAATCCCCACTGCCATCCTAGTCCTCTTAACAGTACAGGGAAGATGCATTCCTACGCTATTTGTGGAGATGCTGATAAAAAAAAAAAAAAAAATTCTGCCCCAGTCCTATGAAAGAATAGCACACAAAAAATTGTAAAATATTTCATACCTGATAATAGTGATAGACGTGGTGGCACATGCCTTTAATCCCAGCACTCGGGAGGCAGAAGCAGGCAGATCTCTGTGAGTTCAAGGCCAGCCTGGTCTACATAGTGAGTTCCAGGACAGCTGGGGCTACAGGGAGACCCTGTCTTAAAAAGACCAAAAATAAATAAATAAATAATAAATAAATAAATAAATAAACAAACTGTGCAATGTCCACAGATATTAATATACTCTCCTTTTATGTCATCATATTAGAGCATCCTCCTTCGACCTATATGAAAACATTTACTATAAAGCAGTGTGCTGTGCTACCCTTGTAGCAGCTTCACAAACTCTGTGTTTTATCATCTCTTGATTATCAAGAGGCCACATCGAGACCGACCTGCATCACCTCAATTTGGATGAAGCACACACCCTGGTGTTCTCACAGTGATGAAATCACCTACAAGTGTTTATCAGAACACATTCCTGTTGTTAAGTGAATGTGATTGTTAAAAAAAAAAAAAAAAGATGTACCAAAGAATCTCAGAATGACAGATTTCCATTACATACAACCAATTTCCAACTACAGACAACAAAGCTCAGAAGCAAATACACTCCAGGGGGAAAAGAGAGGTTTTTGGAACTCTAACACCAGGCCTGGTCCAGTGTAACACAAGTCAAGGCCCGCATCCACAGACCTAAAAACAGGCTGTGATGCAAACGATGAGATTTCGTATTTGCAGTATACTAGGCTAGACCTCAGATGCAGACTCCAATAGACACAGAATGATACCAGCAGCCTTGAGCTTAAGACTTGTTTGATGTCACATCAGACACAGAGACTTAAACTCCAGTTTTGGTCCACTAAACATGATAAACCGTGGATGCATTATGTGGACCTCCAGCCGGATGTGGTTCTAGTAGCCCTAGTATCAGGCTTACTCCAGTACCAGGGCAGGTCACTACAATCTAGGTTTCAGGTCTGCTTCAAATTGTAGACTAATCAGTTGGGACCTTGTAACTTCAGGCCTCAATACTTGCCCCAACTTCACATATACAGGCCTGGCTTAACACCATCACCCATGCATATAAGATCAGGCTTACAAAGCCCCAAACTCATTTTCTTAGTCTCCTTTCCAGCCTCTGTGTCTGTGGTCCCAAACTTCAGTACACCCAAATAGAAGCCTATGGAAAGAGATTCACAGTTCAGACTTAAGAAAGCAGGCCCAGACCTGTACAAGCCACCACAAAGAAGATTCTCCAAACTACCCATATTGAACCAGAGTTCAAGAAGGTCCCAGCTCCCTGAAACTCTAGCCACTTTTTATGGATCTACCGTCTAATTCAGCATCAACTTGTTCAGCCGGCAGGCTGAGCTCAGTGTACCAAGGCTCTGTATTACTCTCTATGGCCCCAGTCCCCAAAGAGAGCATTCACAGCTCCATGTACCAGACTAGTATCTGCCTTTAATATTTTAGATTTGAGTCTCCATACCACCTTCAACACAAGCCTAACCACAGACTCCAGGCCAATCCCATGACAAGAAAACCAAGTTTAAAGTTCATCACAGCAGACCCTGGTATCAAGCAGTGCTTTTCAGCCTGGAGCTCCAAGACCTCCCCTGAAGATGTAATTTTCAAGACTGCTTCCATGAATCCAGACCCCACAGCTACTCAGAAATCTTAGACTCCATAGTTCCTGGTTTGTTTCTGCATTTTCAGGCTCAGGGCCACCCAGCACTAGGTTAGTCACTTGGACCCAAGACTAAACCTGGGTTTGTCTTTAGAGCAAGTCCTCATGATATAGTTAGTGTTCATGTGTGCTGGATAGCTTTAGTGTCAACTTGACACACCTGGGTTGAGGGAGCCTCAATTGGGGAATTGCCTCTATTGGACTGGCCTGTGGCCATGTCTGAGGGGCATCTTCTTGATGAGTGATGTGGGAGGGCCCAGCCCACTGTGAGTGGTGCCACCCATGGGCAGGTGGGCCTGTGTTGCGTAAGTAAGCAGGCTGAGCAGGGGCCAGGAGAGCAAGCCAGTAAGCAGCATTCCTCCATGGCCTGTGCTCCAGTTCCTGCTTCCAGGTTCCTGCCCTGAGTTCCTACCTTGGGCTCCTCGATGAACTACAACCTGGGAGATGTAAGCTGAATAGACCCTTTCCTCCCCAAGTTGGTAGTGGTCAGAGTGTTTTGTCACAGCAATGAAGAAACAAACTAGGACATCATGTCTGTCCCTTCAGATCCAATTCCAAGTTTAATTCAGTGATCACAGGCACAAGGCTAGCATGCCAGAGGAATCACAGAAAAGCTCACCTATGGTCCATGCTAGAAGGCAAGCACTGAATACCCAGATGGGAAAACAGGTGAAGGGCTGTGCTAGATAAAGCCAGTCTGCAAAGAATGGAATAAATCCTGGTTTCTTTAAATGTACAGACATTAAACTAAGCAAAAAGAAGGATGAAGAACAAGAAGACATAATGTCACCAAGAAAATGAAGTAATCTTCTAATCACTGACATTGAAGAACTAGTCCTGTATAAATAGTCTTGACGAGTTAAATTAAGTCTATTAAGAAAACTCAGTGAGCCAAGCTTTGTGGTACATCTCTGTAATCTAAGTACTCTTGAGACTGAGACAAAACAGTCATGATTTCCAGATCAGCCTGCTTGAGCTATATAGTGAGGATATTGTCTCGAAAATAAATAAATAAATAAGTGAAGAAAAAGGAAGGAAGGTAGGAAGGAAGGAAGGAAGGAAGGAAGAAAGGAAGGAAGGAAGGAAGGGAGGGCGGGAAGAACACGGAAGAGAGAAAGAGGGGCAGGGAGAGAAAAAGAAAAGCAAAACCATCCCAACGCATTTCAAGAAACTGAAAAGAAATAATCCAACAAAATCAAGACAAAATTTAAGTTAACATGTGGATGGAACTCTAGAGATGAGAATTATGATGTCTTATTAATTGTCTGTGACAGGTTCACCAAAAGGACTCATGTGTTAAAAGTTTAATCCCTAGCTGATAGATCCAGTTGTTGAGAGGTAATCAGATCACAAGGACTTGGACCTTTTCAATGGATGGCTGTGTTCTTAGTTTCATAACTCATAAGATTATTGGGATATAGTGGGATATGGTACCAGGTTAGAGAAAATAGGTTGCCTTTGAAAACTGTGTCTTGGCACTTTTACCCATCCCCTACCTTGACTCTCTTTTGTCTCTCCTAGCTGCTATGAGATGGGCAACCTTTTCTACCATACCATGTTTTGACCCACCATAGACCCCCAAAACAATGGAGTCAGCCTTCCTTGCGTTGCAAACTGTGAAGTCATGAATCACAACAAAATCTACCCTTTTAAAGTTATCTCTCTAGGGTTTTTGTCACAGCAGTGAAAAACTAACTAAAAAGAAAATTAGTACTGGAAAGTGATTGGTGCTATGACTGAGTTGCACCTTGCGGCACACTGAAACCATTTTACAGGAGGAATTTTAAAAGCTTGGAGCACAGATTACAAAAAGAAAAAAAAAGACTAGAAATGTTGTAAGTAAATCTTAATGGGAAATCTGATAAGAGCTTATAAGACCAGAATGCTTTCAGGAGGAATTAATATTGTTAAAATAACTGTGCCACCAAAGGAGATCTACGGATTCAATCTAAATTCTATCACAAGTCTCAGACATTTTTGATATAAATAGAAATAAAGACCACAAGGGCTTTATGGAATCACAAAGCACTTAGAAAGAAGAAGGAACAGAACAGAAGGTCATGATATAAATCTACACACTGAATGCTTTCAGGAGGAATTAATATTGTTAAAATAACTGTGCCACCAAAGGAGATCTACGGATTCAATCTAAATTCTATCAAAAGTCCCAGACATTTTTGATATAAATAGAAATAAAGACCACAAGGGCTTTATGGAATCACAAAGCACTTAGAAAGAAGAAGGAACAGAACAGAAGGTCATGATATAAATCTACACACTGATAGTCAATTTAATTTTTTAAATTGTGATTAATTGTAATAAGTTACATTTATATGACATATGCTGACAGTTTATTCAAATATCTTTTATCTCTATGAATTGGCTAGTTCCCCTCTGTGTAGAATGACCAACTCGATATTAATTTTTTTACTCTTGAGAATTTCATACAGAAGTATTGTAGTTGCATTAATTCCATCCTTCCAAATTCCTTTCCAATTCCTCTCATGTTGCTCAGTCCCTCTCAATTTCTTGTCTTATTCTTTGTTTATTCTTGTTACATATTGTTCCAGTTTATCTTCAATGGTTGTGACAAAATACTCTGACCAATACCACCTTGGGGAGGAAAGGGTTTATTTGACTTACATCTCCTGGATCACAGTTCAACACTGAGGGAGTCCAAGTTAGGAACTCAGGGAAGGAGACTGGAGCCAGGAGCTGAACACAGGCCACGGAGGAGAACTGCTTACTAGCACGTTCCCCCTGGTCCATGCTCAGTCTACTTTCTTAGAAATTACAGTACCACCTGACCGGTGGCACTGCCCAGAGCACACTGAACACTTCCACATCAGTCAACAATCAAGAAAAGCCCCTACAGATATGGTCACAGGCCAGTCCAATGGAGCCAGTTCTCCAATTGAGGCCCCTCTACCCAGATGTGTCAAGTTGACATCTAAAACCATCCAACACATATACATACATATATTTATACTTCCATATATAATGCACTGAATCATTTAGTGGTGATTGTGTGCACATGTATTTAGGGCTGTCCTTTTGGGATTAAATAACTTTTCAGGGAGCTAGTCCCTCTAGAAAACTGATTCTCCCTCCCTCAGCATCCATTGATTGCCAGTAGTAGCTCCTCATCTTGATATGGGACCCCACGACATTCCCTTTTGTAGTTCTCATTAGGTTACCATACTGTGGAGATTTTATTGGTGGAGTTTCTCCATCATATAAAGAATATATTAACTAGCAAGACGTGTCTTGTCCCTCCAGCTCTTACAATCTTTACCCTCCTCCGTGATGCTCCCTGGACCTTAGGTGTAGAGGTCAGATTGTAGATGTGTCACTGAGGGCTGGGCACCTCACAGACATTTGTTCTCTGCATTTGACAAGTTGTGGAAATTTGTAATAATCTTCATCTCTCAAATGATGCAACAAGAAAAGGGAAGTTTCCTTGATAATGTTGAAGAAAAGTGAATATTCACAAGCAGAATGAAAGCAGACTCATATCTCATACCATACACTAAAATCAACTCAGAATGGATTACAGATTTAAATATAAGACCTGTAAAAATTCTAAGAAAAAATGTAAGGAAAATATCCCCTGCCATTAGTACAAGCAATTAGATTTTTGATAAAGACCCCCAAAGTTGAGGCAATGATAGTAAAAATAAACAAATGACTTTGTGTCAAAAGAAAATCTTTATAGTCACAGAAACAGTTGGAAAACTGGACAATTAAGGAAGAGGAGAAAAATGTCTATAAATAATATAACTGATAAGCAGTTGGTATACAAAATATATAAAAACTCAAGTAACTCAATAACAAGACAACAAATAATCCAATTAAAAATCAGCAAAGGAGCCTGTGAAATGTCTTTGTAGGTAGAGTGCTCGCTCTGAAATCATGAGGACTTGAGTTCAAATTTTAATATCAAATTATAAAGCTAGTCATGGCTGTGCATGCCTTAAACCCCAGTACTAGGGGACCAAGAACTCTCTGTCCAGCCATCCTAGCCAAAATGGCAAGCTTCAGGTTCTGTGAGACCCTATCTCAAGGTAATAAGGCAGAAAGTGATAGAGAAAATCAGCCAATGTTCTGCTCTGGCATGTGTGTGTGTGTGTGTGTGTGTGTGTGTGTGTGTGTGTGCAAAGGCATAGCATCCACACACGTGGTGCTCTACCACACACATCATTTACACACAGACACACAGAAATACAGAGACACAGACACACACAGACACACACACACACACACACACACACAGATACACACACACACAGGGCAAACAACTGGGAAAGACATTACTTTAAAGAAAATACAGAAATGTCTTCAAAGATATATTTAAAATATGTTTTATTTTCTAAATAGGTTAATATATAATAATACAATACTTCATATTGTATGATGATTCTTCAAAGAAATGATCTGGTTTATTTGGAAATTGTGTTATCTGAACACCAGAGGAGAGTTGACATATGAAATCACAACATTTATGAGAGCATACTCAACACCTGTGCAAACCCAAGCCAGGCAGGGTCTGAGTAGGGATGGATAAGGTGGGCAGGAAGCCCCAGTCCTGGCTGAGGATCTACTGGCAATTGATAGATGCTGGGAGAGGGAGAGTCAGCTAGCGTTACTGGTGTAATGCCTGTTAGGTTGACCAGAATCCAATAAATAGACTCACACCAAAGATCATTTAGGAAACACAGATTAAACTCGACAGGCCTTTAAAAATGCACAGAAATAAATGACATGAAGCCAGGGGAAGTAAGCTGTGAGTACAGGTGAGGGATCTGAATATGATCAAAACACATGGTATGAAATTCTCAAATCAATAAAATTATTCTAAAAGATGTCCTATTGATGTTTTCTGATCAATTTAGTTAAAGGGATGTTTATTGTTGAATTTAAATCTTCATTTTATGAGTACCAGGAATTGAAAAATCTATTATATGCTTTTCCATTTTGTACAATCTATATATTAAAAATTATATTTAGATTTTATACCTATTTTGTCTTCACACTACGAAATTCCAATATATTTTAGAATTCTGTATGACACGCTATTTAAAGCAACAGACTTTTTCTCTATTTTAATTTATGCTTCATATGTTTGATGCATTTAGCTGCCAAAAAAGCAAATAATCAACAAGTGACTCAACATCTTGAGTAGTAAATTTAGTATCAGATAGGTGAAATGATTCTTCCATTTCAGCTCATAGATGAGCACTTATGTAAACTCATATCAAAGGACATTTCTTATTTAAGTAGCTACATA
>NW_008348795.1:3352944-3353941 GCF_000622305.1 Nannospalax galili
AAACATATAATATAGATTTAAATAAATAAACAGTTTAGAACTGTATCGTGATATCTGTCTTATTTCCTCCTCCTAAGTTCCTAATCTATATGGTAGGAATATATGACACATAGCTAATAAACTTCCTACATCTCCTGTGTCCACTTTCTTGTAATTTAGAGTGTGTGAGAGTTAGGGGAGTGTGATTACAGTCAGCTGACCTAAAGCCTTCATTTTTAAATATGATTTCCATGTAAATGTTTTTCAGGGAAAAACAGTAAATTCTGTCCACTCATGGAAAAAGTGTCTTAATTAACGAGTCTCCATACACTTCAAACAATTAAAGGTAACTTCTGTTTAAGTTTTCACTTCTAGAAAGAAGAAAGTGATAAAATTACAGACTGGTAAATTCTATTAGGAACTTAATTACAATTCTACATAATCCCCATTCAGAAAAAAGTTTATGAAAAATATAGGAATGTATTGAACTTATTCCTTTTCTCATTAAATAATAAATGAACTGTTTTAAAAATAACAAAAGGTTATGGCTCAGCAGTTAAGAGCACTGACTGCTCTTGCAGAGGACCTGTGTTCGAATCCCAGCACACACATAGCAGCTATGAAACATCCTTAACTCCAGTTCCAGGAGAATCCAAAGCCCTCCTCTGATCTCTGTGGCATTGCATGACATGGGTACACTCACATGCAGGTAATACATTCATAAACATAAAATAAAAATAATTTAAAAATTTAAAAAATTTAAAGTTAAATGCTATTTTCTGCATGAGTATAAAATAATAAATAATAAAATACTGTGTTTTCTGACCATTGCTCAATTATAAGGTAGCTTATGTTGCTTCAGCCTTAGAGATGGTGGCGATTTATATTTTCTGAAGATCTCATTTAAATTAATTCATACTAATATTTCATTATTAGGCAATAGTATAGAAAAAATCTTAAGTATAAAAAAGTTGTTTTAAATTTTGGATTAGGTCAGTATATTACGAATATGTGGGTA
>NW_008348795.1:3354447-3365470 GCF_000622305.1 Nannospalax galili
AGGATTAAAGGATTAAAGGATTCCAGTGAGGATTAAAATAACTCCATTACTAATATTATTTTTAAAAATATTTATTTTTTTAAATTATGTGTGTATGGGGGGTAGTATTTTCATGTGTGTACAGGAGTTCATGGAGTCCAAAAGCTGGGGCTAGATTCTCTGAGCTAGGTTCAAAGGTGGTTGTAAGCTGCCTGACATGGATGCTAGGATTGGAACTCAGGTACTCTGCAACAGCAGTACAGGCTCTTAACAGCTGAATCATCTCTCCAGCCTCAGGAACAATTTCTTTTATATAAACATCTTTATACAACTTTAATTTTCTCTACATGGTTTAAATTAAGTACATAATTGATTTTGGTGGCTATATATGTAAACACATAGAATTACTCAGTCATCAAAATCAATTCTGGTCAATTTTGAATTGTTTTCATAAAATGCATACACTGATCTTATTGTTCTATACCTTGATAAAAAAACAAATAAAAATAACTTATTTGTTTTAGAATTAAGTTATATATGAACACAAGATGTTCATGTGGAGAATCCTTAAATGAGGAAGAGTTGGAGGTCCCCAATTCAAACATCAGAAAAATATACAAGTCAGTCATTTAAAATTCCAGAAAATAAAATATACAAAGTGACTAGCTAAAGAAAACAACCCCACTCCATCTATAACACGCTGTGTAAGCCTCACTTAGTCTGTAACATACTCTATTCTCATCTGTGATTCTGAGATGGCCTTTGATTTCCCTCTCAGTTATGACACTGTAAGGTGATGCTGTGTGTACATAAGATGGAAAGTGGTAAAGGGAGAACAGTTTTAAAGTTAGTGTATATATTTTTCGGGTTTAATTTTGGCTCCATTTTTCTTCTTAATTTATTTGGACATAAGGTAAGAACATTGATTTTTATGGGAAAACCATTAGTGTTCATAAATCAGAGAAGAGTCTGCCTTTGCTGGGCATTATGGCTCAAGCTTGCAATCTTGGCCATGAGACAATAGAAGTAGGTGATCCAGGCCAACAAGGGCTGCACAGGGAGTTCAAGGCCAGTCTCGGTTAAATAGTGAGGCTCTTCTGAGGGACAGAAGGAGGTACAGAGATAGAGATAGAGACAAAGACAGAGAGAGACCATGAAGGGGGGTGGGCGTCGAGGAAGAGAGGAGGAAAGAAGAGGAAAATGAATTACTAGAATCTTACAAATAAACAGAGAGTCATCAATGTAAAAGGAAATTGCTGAGCTGAGCATGGTGGCACTCCAGAGGCAGAGGCAGGTGGAGCTCCCTGAAATCAAGGCCAGCCTTGTCTACAAAGCAAGTTTCAGGCCACCGGCTACAGGGAGGCCCTATCTCAAAGAGATAAACATAAATAAAATAAAATATAAATTAATAAAATAAAGTAAAAGACAATTTTCACCCATATTTAAAACACCTTTCATTTCTTTGGTTTGGTCCTGAAGGAAGGAAGAAAACTAGAGCCCAAATAACGGCCTGCTTCCTTTCCTGATGCCTCTCTACCTGGGCCCACAACCTTCCTCTGCTTGCCTGTCTCTCCCATTGTAGGGCACATTTCTTCTACAGAGATCAAGACATTAAGTCACACCACAGCTTGGGGCATTGTAAATTCCACTACAGCACTACACACTGCTCTATTACAAACCAATTCTTTTCTGAATAGCTTATTTTATTTCCTCTAAATTAGAGAGATTTGAAGGCACCCTAAAGCAAACTAATATGTCCTTTATAGCTAAGACACCAAATTCAAAATGAGATCATGATTTGGGTTGATACACTGCTACTTTTCATTATCTTCTTACTGAAAATACATGATTTTTTGCTATATAGCAAACTAGTTATTTGAAATGAGAATATATATAATTTGTGCTTAATAAACTTCTGAAAAATCCTACCAGGGACAAAAAATGATGTTTATATTATAGTACTTTCTCTTCCCATGTTAGACAAGAATATGTATTTTGCTCAGCCAAACCCAAGTTACCATTTGAAGAGAGAGGGGAGACTATAGCTTCGTTTTACTTTGAGGGCCTATGTTTATTGCTTTATTAGTTCTTTGATGCCAATGCCCTCTCCTTCAATAACAGGTATCCCCAATCTCCAAAAAGGCAGATCAGAACTTTCTGATGAACTACCTTTTCATTATTTCTGCTAATTTCCTTCAGCACTTGACATTTAACCCATCCAGTATCACTGTCTTGGTAACATGCTGCAATCACAGACAGTTTTCAATGACTTCCCAATCTCTACTTTACAATCCAAGAGGACAGGATCATTTTTATTTCTTTTATTTAAAATGAGTAAATATTTTTTTTTCTCTTGAAGTATAATAGTATGAAATCCTCCCAATATATTTCAAGATTAGTGAATTCAGTTGATTCAGATTGATTCTGATTACCTTTCATGGTGGTTTAGCTTTTTTCTTAATCTAGTCCACTTCAGATGACTTACCACATAGATAATTCACATCAAACATGACAGAGTATGAAGTTTGAGAAAATATGTTTAAATGAATCATGCTTTTCTTATATAATTATTCTGAGGTAAAGTACATAACAAAAGTAAAGACAAGATGTATTTTATTTAATATTTTGAAAAATGTTTAAGAATATTAAGATTTTTCAAAACATTTCAAATATAAATGAAATAAAATCACACTCAAATATTTAACGGCCCTGGCTAAATTGGAAAATAATGTATGAGAAAAAAATTCTGAAGCATATAATACAATTCAAATATGAAGAAACTATGTTTTTCTTCTTTGGAAAAATTATGAGATTGCAGCCATGCATAGTGGAGCATGTCTTTAATCTCAGCACTCAGGAGGCAGAAGCAGACAGATCTCTGTAAGACCAAGGTTAGCCTGGCAAGTTCAAACACAGTTGGGACTACAGGAAAATCCCGTCTCAAAAAGATGAGATTCAATTTTACAATACAGTAAGTTTGTGTGCCATTAAACTTTCAGAAAATGCCTGTGTGAATACAATGACACTCAGTGCTTCCTGTCACACATAGAGTAGGAAGCACTCCCTTCATGTTGAAGCCATGTGTAGTAGATGGTAAACAAGGCTCTGCTCTGGTGTCCATTGAAAGAAGCAAGTTGGTAGCACACACTGGATTGCCCCTTGCCCCGTGTCCATCAGCTCCCAGAGGATTCTCTGTGTGAAACTGTAACACCCACTGGCTACCATCCCCAATCAATGCCAAGCACTCCAAGCAACTGTGATCCGTACTGCCATATTTTCCTGAAAGGTGAAGTTTAATTGCTATCTCTGTACTTGCATATTATTGTGAAGCTGATTTATTAAGAAAAAAATTTATTCTAAATGAACTTATCCCTTTATCTGTTTCATGTATATATTATAAATACTGTAAAATACAAAACCGAAAACCAAATACTGGCCTTAAAATTGTCTTTTTTTTTTGCTTAACATATGTCCATTTGGCAGTGATGCACCACTGAAGCTGGTTCTCTGTTAATTCAGCCCTGTATTTCTGCCCACTCTTATTAAGTCAGTTAGAAAAATTCATTTTACATTTTGGTTCATTACTTTATTAATTTTCCCACTGGGAAAGTGCAAGCTCTTTGGCAAGCATCCTATGTGTAGTTTTCTGCAAAGCCATTGATAGATTCTGCCTTTGTATTTTAGTGAAAGTACTTCATTTTGAAATATATTAAATTTCTTTCTAAAAAAGAATATGGAATCAGAACCGATTGTATAAAACACATGAAACTTCATAGACTTCTGGAATTCTCCCTTAAGTAATGATATTTTATAAGTATTGAGACTGAAATACATTAATGTTCATAACTGTGTTCAATTTTGAAAATGTTGGCTGAGCGTTTGCTGTATGAAAATTATTCACCTAGGAGATGTGAGGTTTGAAAAATTGATGTTAAGAAGAATTTAGAAATTAATGATGATTAGGGGTTAATTAATCTCTACATGGTCTAAGGGTTTTTAGTTATGGTAAAGAAATCTACCTCTTGTGAAGTACTACAGTGGAGTCAAAGCATGTTATGAGTCAATTGGTTGAGGTCATTTTGTACTATTTAATTATAGGAGATACTAGTTAATGATACTAGGAATAACTACGTTGCAATGGTACATTATATTATTTCACTTGTTTCAGGTTAGACTTCAGACAACATAGGTTGATTAAATACTTCTGATTCATAGCTATGGCATTACACAAGATATTGATGCACATTTTGTATTCTGGAAATATATAACATGTGCATAGGAAATGTTGCACTGTTTCTGCAAGTATTTATTGGTGCGGTTAACATTTTTGTTAGGTGAATAATCATAGTAGAAATATTAATAAAAGAAATACATGCAGAAAGTAGTAGTCATCACTCAAGGCATAACACACAACAGTTATTTTACAGGGGCAAACCATACTGATACAAAAATGCTATAACTCAGTCCAGGAGACAAAACAATTTGGCAGAATAAATGGCAACTGAGATAGGTCTCCACTGAGAGGTGAAATTATGATTAGTTAAAATATCTTTATCATATATGTGTGTGTATCCTGTTGGAAAGAAATTACAATAATGTATAAACAGGTGCAAGGATACATGAACATTCATATTTTTAGGCCCAAGTGAAAACATATTTGCATACAAAATGGTTAAATTGTTATATCTCTCATCACTGTCCCTCCCCACAAGCTGGCTCTTACTTCTTGACTCCAAATCCCCAGACTATCTTCCCAAACCAGATTAACCACCCACCTTACCATAGATCCCTAAGTTCTCACCCAGGCAGCCCCTCACAGCCAAACTCCCAGCGTCAGGATCCCTGCTCGCCAGGACTCTAAACAAAATTAAATTAAACAAAAGCAGAGTAGAAGTTCCTGTTGAACACATAACTGACAAAGAGCATCCATATGCTCAGACAGCAACACAAAAACACAGACAATATGGAAAACCAGGAAAATATGTCCCCAAGAAAACCCATGAGTTCTACAGAAGTGCACAGCATTGAAAACCACCCTGTAGAAACCCAGGACACAGAATTTAAAAGAACATTCATAAACATGATCAAAGAATTGCAAGAAAACACAAACAACTCAAAGAACTCAGAGGAAAGGCATAAACTTTTGATGGAAGCTCAAGAATATACAAATATGTGGTTTAATGATATAGCAAAAACAATTCATAATTTGAAAAGGGAATTCACTAAAGAGATAGAAATAGTGAAGAAAACCCAAATGGAAATGAACATGGGGCTGAAAGACTCAATAAATCAAGTTGAAACAACAGGAGAAAGTCTCACAAGAAGAATGAATGACATGGAAAACAGAATATCAAGACTGGAGGACAAAGTTGAAGATCTGAAATAGGAATGGAATTTTCAGGAAATATGGGACAACATGAAATTATAAGCATACAGGAAGGAGAAGACAATAAAACCAATGGCATCGAACAGAACTTCAATAGGATTATAGAAGAAAATTTCTGTAAATTAAGGAAAGATATACCTCTAGAGATTCAAGAAGCACACAGAGTGTCTGAACATTAATGCATATGTATACCTGGGAGCTGCTTGGAAGGGAACACAGTGCAAGATAGACAAGACCTCCCTTAGAGCAACAAACATCCCATACAGCACTTATCAAAAAAACTTCTTTTTGCAACAGATGGATGCTACTCAGAGTTGCACATCTGGTCAGGCACAGAGAACATACACCTGGGAGATGCCCAGTACTAGGTGACACATCGGCAGAATCTCTACAACTAAGGCTCATGGAACATAGTAGAATAAGGGTTAGAGAGAGGGCTAATACATCCCTCAACTTTCACCAGTAAGGCTTCCATGTACAGCAGAGTGCCTTACAGAAGCCCTAAACTGGCCAAGTTTTAGAAAACAGACTGTAGATGGGACTCCTATATGGAACCCCACCCACCCACAGCTCAGGGACCATTGGAGAAGAGGAGGCAGAAAGATTGTAAGAGCCAGTGCGGTTCATGAACTAATGAGGTGGAGGTTTTCAGGGCAATGGAGACTTGCTCATGTATGCCTGTGGCAGTGGTGGTGTCCAACGCAGGACCCATGTCCGATCAATGAAACAAGGGCCCAAAGGGGAGGTGAGAAATAGGTGGCTGGTCAGCACTAGATCAAGAACTATTTGAGACTGGTTGCTGCTGGGCGAGGGTGAGCGTGACTTACATACAACCACTGGATGGGATGACTAGACTCCAGTGGACCCATTCTCATTGAAGGACGTTTGGGTACAAATGCCTGAATGAATAGGACTCAGTATGTATGGCAGAGTGCATAGGGTTTTTGGGGGGGTGAGGCATGGATCAACGACGAGGTCTGGATATGAATGGGAAATATTGTATGAAACTTTAAAAGCTTCAACTAAAAAAAAAAGAAAGAAAAAAAATCTTTCAATTGTTGGATTCAACAGCACCCAATTATTTTCCTTTGGGATGAGCTACAGTACTTTGGTGTAAGATTGAGCTCAGTCCAGTAGCAAGTTGAGTGGTAGCATAATTCTGAGATGTCATGTCTCTGCTTATCACTTATTATCAATTATTTATTCTTGCAAAGCGCATTTGTTTGTGTTCATACCCCTTCCTTTCAGACATGGAACAAGGGTGACTGCATTGATCTGAATCTTGGTGCTCAGTTCCCCTGACAAAACTGATTCTCTGATCAGTCTTGAAGGCTCCTTCCATCAGCCAAATTGATTGCAACTAACATTTGACAAAGTGGCTAATCAGAGCAGTAGTCAGCTCCTTTCAGCTCAGACAGTATCCAATCACACAGAACCTCATTGACCAAGGAGACACCAAATCAGAAGGACCAGGAACACTCTGACATTCGGCTACGACTCAGTCACTTATTTACCCATTAAGTGTTTCCTAACAGGAATGCAGAAGGGTTCCATAAGCTTTAATATTCATCCTTACAGCAATATTTTATAAACTGCATTCTCCAAAATTATTTTTAATGTTTATTGTATTGAGCAATTTTTATTTTTCTGCTTTCTATTATTTTAATACTATATAGTACAACATTTAATTATTTATTTGAGACAGGCATTCACGTGTTCCATGCTGGCTTTGAACTTGATCTTGAATTTCTGAATTTCATGCCTCCACATTTTGAATACTGAGCTTGTTGGCATACATCACCTAACCTGGTTTCTTAGTGGCTAGCAGTCAAACCGAGGGTTATGCATAGTGAGGAAGCACTCTACAAGCTGAGATAAAACACCAACTCATAATTCACCTATTAATAAAAAAATAAATCAATGAAAGTTTTGCTGTGTACTTAGAGAAGTTAGCAGAATGTATTTTAACACACCATGGGTTATTTGGAGAAGTGTAATTACTGACAAGGCAAGCTAGTTTAAAAATAACAGCATTAATTAATTAATTAATTGCAGGCAATTCTCGGCAATCACATATCATTTACTTACTTGTTCATTTAAATACATATTTTTTTGCATTTTTTACTCGTCAATGAGTGGCATCATTAGTAGGTTTATTTCTCATCTGATTGCATCAAATGCTCCAGATATGTCTCATGAAGCCTCTGCAACTCTACTCCAGTGTCTCTTTGTCCTACTCCTGTCATTCTTGAAGCATTTCTTTGCCCTCCAGCGTGACTTATTTCGTTCCTCTGCTGGACCAGGGGAGTGAGTTTTGGCACTTGAAGAATGCCACTAGAAACTAAGATGAGTGTGACAGGCTTGCTCCTGGCTACTGCTGTGCTACCACTTCTACGCCCCTCAGCAGCCACATTGAGGATCCAGAGTAGAGATGAGAACACACAGGCGCCAATACTGTCACAGCAAAGCACACACATACAGGCGCCAATACTGTCACAGCAAAGCCGGTCTCCTTGTGTCCATGCCGGGCCTTTGCCATTTATTGCTTGGAATTTTGTTCTTTAATTTTGAGGAACTTACTCCCACTCTTAATATAACTAATTAGATGAAAGAGAAATGAATTTAGGAATTAATAATACTAACTTTTAAAATCTAAAGTCAAAACTCTTTCTAGTAAAAGTTCAGTATTAATCTGCAATTCACCTTATATAACATTTGCATACATACACAATTTCAAATGGATATTGTTGTATGATGTTTTGTTAAAGGCAAATCTAACATTCCTTTCTCTGTTCTTCAGTCATAGGCATGTCTAATGTTTATTTCACATGTATCTTTATATAAAAACTATACATCATGAAAAGCAAATAGAATTAATACTGTTCATGTTATGGATCAAAAATGTGATTCTTTAGCAATTCAAAACCTTGCCTACCTCTGTTTCTGAATTAACATTCTTGTGACTAATAAAATGTATTAACTTAGCAGATCACTAGGTCTCACCAATTAAAAAGCTAAGATAGCATCTGAGACCTATACTGGAAACACACCCCTTCCCACTTTTCTATACTGAATGTATCCACCAATGTATTTGAAAAAATGTCTTGATTTATGACTTTTCTTCATTCTGTTACTGTAAAAATGAATTAACTGTTATCATGTTGGGACATGGAATTTGGAGTAACCTGAATCTGTGTTCCTGGGTCATGGTCACTCATATTTGGTTCCAGAATAAACTAGCTCTTATCTCCTTAAAAATATTGAAAAATTATTAATGAAAGCATGCACCAATGTAATTAATACTCCTGCTAAGAGTCTTTATTTAATATATTTTATTGAATTTTTGTGCACTTCATACAAAACATCTTAATCCTCTTTATACCCCCTTCCCAGAGCCCCCACCCCGACCCCACTGCTTTCATCTACAAATGTTCCTCTACCCTATGAGAAGTCAAATGTATCATCAAGTGTATTCAACTGAAAAATGAATCATTCATGTAGTTCAAAGTGAATGAAGCTGGCTTCACTGTATACTTCTTTCTTTACTGCAAAAGGGGGGAGCAGCTACAATATCATAAAAATCTGCTAAGAGATTTTTTGGTACCACTGAGGGATCTCTGTTCCTTGATGTTTATCTGAAATGACATTCATTCAATTTATATATTTCTGAATGTGAATTCTGAAAACAAATGCTTTACTTACTATTTAAGTAGAAGGTTCCTAGGAGTTGGGCATGACCTGGCATGTCAAAATGCTTGGTGAATATCAGAAATATGACATATAGACCTCAAAGTTCCTGTTCTTAAATTATGAGTGTCTTATATTCCTTGACAAAATAGAAAGCAACAAACAAGTTTTGCATCTGAGATGTGAAATTAACATGAGCTAATTGACCTTTGGAAAAGAGATCAGATATGAAAGAACCAAAACTTTCAAGGTCTACTACCTTGATAAGAGCTAGGCAAAATAATACTTCCAAGAGCAATATTAAATGATGTACATCTACTAACAGGTCTTAGAGAAACCCATTCTTTTGTGTACTATCTAAAAATAGTAAACACTGATATTATTTGTTTATCCTCAAAGCATTGATAAGTATCTGCCTATACATTAATACTTCGCTCTTATTGATAGTGAAATCATAAGAAAGCACCAAAGAATGCCATTTATTTTTAAGATCCTCTCAAAACTAATGAATTTTTTTTGTTACAGCAAATGATCTTTATTCTGAATGTCTAATTTCCAGAGGTGCTTAAGTTTCAGACAACAAGCAGCCCTTTGCAATAAAAGCACACTACTTTCTTTCTGCAGATAGCAATAAGGTGTCCTCAGACACTGAGATTCAATGACTGCAGAAAGCTGCGTCTTCCCTCCTGAAGTTTGAGACTACACTTTGGAAATGCTAGCTACTGCTTCTTACATTTGATTTCCAGAGTTTGGTCAGTTTTCTTATTTATTTTCGTTACTTTTTTTCAATTTTTCCAAATTTTGAGGTAAGAAATGACTGGGAACTTCCTCATAGTGATCCTGTACATGGTTAAAGACGACACTGAGCCAGACTCACAACCTCACTATCCTCCAAAAACAAACCCCCAATTTAAAAAAAAAAAATTTACATCCACTTCCCAGATAGCACCCTCCCATAGCCTCCCTCCCCCCACTAGTGCCCTTATACTCTAATATCCCTGTTACTGTCTGCTGTGTTGTCAGCACCCCCAGCCATTCCCCACTACTTGTCCTTCTGGCGGATCTACTCAGCCTATCTATGGGTCTTTGTTTTAGGAGGGTCACCTGTTCCTCATCTAGCAGCAATCAGTTGTCAATATTCCTTTAGATAAGATTGGGGTCTGCTGTTCATTTCCCCAGATCTATGCTGGGTTACTATCTGGGAGTCCCTTTGGCCACCCTGGCCAACAACTCAACAGAAGGCATCTCCTATCTGGCATTGTTGTTTATTCTATAGCCTTTAGTTATGCATATGTACTCTTAAGAAATTATATTGACCCCTTTAATCTTTGGTTATACTTTCCTTAAGGCCATACAGTTGGCCCAGATAAACCAATATATTTTTCCTCTTAAGGTTGTTTGAGGATCTGTTCCTCAGGGGTCACATGGGCTTGGGAGGAGCTCCTGGCTCCTTTCTTTTATCAGTTCTGCCTATGTGAAGATAAGTCAAAGGTCCTGCTCAACCATGGTTGGCTTCACTTGGAATCATGGAAGAAATGATTCCTCTATGTTGACCCTCCTCTTTGTAGACTGGGCACTGTTTCAAGTCCATCTGGTGGGATTCTCCTCAGCCTCCTTTTTCAAGAGGACAGGTGACCCACCACAATTACAGGACATTTTGAGAGATGTTCATTGTCCCCTGTAACTAGTCAACCTAGGAGGGCCAGCCAGGAGCTTAAACTGTCCTTTATGTCCCTCTGACCAAATTATTATAGGCCTCAAAGTATGTGTGTTAAACATCCAAGAAGGTTAGTTCCATCAGTCTGCTTCTTTTAATTACTATGTGTCATGTATATAAATCTTGGGCAAAGATCAATTGTTCTCAGATAAACCTTTACCTAGACATATATTTCTTGATCTGATATGTATAATTTGTCAGTAGGTTGGAGTAATATGGTTCCTTCTGGTTTTCAAAACTAGCTAGGCATTATT
>NW_008348795.1:3367339-3367775 GCF_000622305.1 Nannospalax galili
TTGCAATAGTTTTAAGCACTATGTTAAAGAGAAGTGGAGATAGTGAACAGCCTTGTCTGGTTCCTGATTTCAATGGGAATGCTTCCAGTTTTTCTCATTTAGAATGAGGTTGGCTGTGGATTTGTTATATATGGCTTTAATTATTGTTGAGGTGTGTTCCCTCAAGTCCAGTTCTCTGACTTTGAACATAAATGCATGTTGAATTTTGTCAAAGGCCTTCTCTGCATGTGATTCTTGTCTTTGAGCCCATTTATATAATTTATGATGTTTATTGACGTACATATATTGAACCATCCCTGCATCTCTGGGATAAAGCCAACTTGTTCACGGTGGATGATCTTTTTGATGTGTATGTGGTTTGCAAGAATTTTTGTGTCTATATTTTTTAAGGATATGGGTCTGTAGTTTTCTTTTTTGGTTGTATCTTTACCTGGCT
>NW_008348796.1:0-444 GCF_000622305.1 Nannospalax galili
GACCCACCACCATTACAGGACATTTTGCGAGCTGCTCATAGTCCCTGGGAATTAATCAACCTAGGAGGGCAGGGAGCAAAAAGTGTCCTTTGTATCCCTTTGACCCAATTAGTATAGATCTCAAGGTATGTCTGTTAAACATCCAAGAAGGTTAGTTCTACCATTCTGGCATTTTTAATTACTGTGAGTCCTGCAGATAAATATTGGGTAATGACCAGTTGGTGTCAAATAAACCTTATCTAGAGATATATTTCTTCATCTGTTATGTATAATTTGTCAGTAGATTGTAGGAATAATATGGTTCCCTCTGGTTTTCGTGACTAGCTAGGCATTGTTTCTCTCTTTTATCGTCTCCCCCCCTCTATCATGGTTTTCCCCCTTAAGGTGCCCCCGCTTCCCCCCACTTTCTTCCTTACTAATACCCTTGCTCCTATGATCCTACCT
>NW_008348797.1:0-248 GCF_000622305.1 Nannospalax galili
AGGGTTAGTATTAGTGTTAGAGGTTTGGTTAGAGTTAATGTTTGGGTTAGTTTTAAGGAGAGGTTTAAGTTGAGAATTAGGAGTAGTGTTATCTTGAGGGTTATGGCTTGAAAAAGTCAGGATTTTCATAAGGTCGTGGCTATGTTTATGGTCAGGTTTATGGGTAGGGTTAGGATTAGGAGAAGTGTTAGTTTTAGGATTAAGATAAGGATTATATTCAGGGCTACTGTTTGGTTTTCATCTAGGGA
>NW_008348798.1:0-491 GCF_000622305.1 Nannospalax galili
AATTTTAGAAGATGAGAATATTTTAAACATCTATGAAGGGAGCAGGAATGTAAGACTCAGAACTTGAGAACTAACCCAGTAGCTAATACTAAAACTGTAAGTATATTTCAAACACAGGCTATTAGGAGACAAAGAAATCCTAGACAATGCTGCTAAGGACGAGGACATGGTAGACATGCTATCCCAGGAGAAGCATCTCATGATTTCAATTATCCCTTTCAATTTCTTTATGCAAATTAAGACAAATGAATGATTAGAAAAACGGAGGTGAACGTACTAGATGTTTGGTGATACAGCTTAGTAGTAAAGCACTTACCTTGCTAGCTTGCTTCATATCCTGAACCTCTAGCAACGTGTAACAGGAGCATAAGCTAAATGTAATAAACACCTAACTATAGTGGGAGAATGGCATGGTGGGACCTTGAAAGCCAGCATGACTATTAATGCATTCAAAGAGCTAGAGGTGTTATGGTCAACTTGGAAGCACATTG
>NW_008348799.1:0-740 GCF_000622305.1 Nannospalax galili
CTCTGTAGGATAAAATATCCATGTACAAAAACCACTTGCTTTTCTGTTTTTTGGGGGGTTTTTTTGGTCTTTTTGAGCCAGGGTCTCCCTGTAGCTCCAGCTGGCCTGGAACTCACTATGTAGATCAGGCTGGCCTCAAACTCACAAAGATCTGCCTGCCTCTGCCTCCCGAGTGCTGGGATTAAAGACATGCACCACCATGCCCGGCTTATTGACTAATTCTTATAAACAGAGAAAGATACTACGTGATTCTGTATTTAACAAGCCTCACTTTTTGACCTTTTAGCTTTTACTTAAGCCTTTCTCAATGACACTTAGGTTAACTTGTATAGTCAAGATATAAATTTTCACCAGTCTTGGTGGCATACACCTTTGACCCCAGCACTCCAGAGGCAGGCAGATGATCTGAGTTTCAGTCTAGTCTGGTCCTGTGGAGTCCAGGCCAGCTGGGGCCAAAGAGAGACCCTGTCTCAGAAAACAATAAACAAACAAGCCATAAAGTTTCTACTTTGTTTTTACTAAGTTGTACTTCAGCAAGTACAGACTTAGGATTACCTGCCATGGAGAAAGTAATTCAGGCTAGCAGTGTAATTTAAGAAAAATGGGATTTAGAGATGGCTCAGCAATTAGGAACACTTCTGCTTTTGCAGAGGACCTCAGTTCGGTTCCCAGAACCCATAAACAGTAACAATCATCCATAACTCCAGTTCCAGGGGATCTAACATCCCTATCTGGCCTCC
>NW_008348799.1:2442-2946 GCF_000622305.1 Nannospalax galili
AAACAAAAAAAAAAAAAAAGAACATTCTACAAAGACTAATGGACTGATTAGAACTTCAGTGACTGTGCAGATTCTGGAATGTTGTAGGTTCAGAGCCTAATTATCATTTGTCTTGGGTCATCATTAGCCCCCTAAATAGCCACTCCTTGCCCATATCTGTTTCTGACTTAACATCCTGGACTAACATATAAAAATCTTTTGCAATGTATTAACTTAGCAGATCACCAGCTTTCACCAACCAAAAGGCTGTCATCAGATGGCATCTGAGGCCTGTAGCTGAGATTTCCCTTTTGCTGTAACTACCTATTTAATGTTTCCACCAATGTATGTTGAAAAGTGTCTTGATTTATGACTTTTATTTGTTCTGTTACTAGAAAAACGTCGTGAAACTGTTACCATGTTGGAACATGAAAATTGAGGTAACCTGAATCTATGTTCCCAGGTCATGGTCATTCATATTTGGATCCAGAATAAATTATCTTTACCCCCTTTGGAGGTGAGTTA
>NW_008348800.1:0-403 GCF_000622305.1 Nannospalax galili
GACTCTGATAAATAAGTATGCAAACAGACATAACTCCAAGAACCAGGACAAAGGTAAGTAAACAGTGAGGTAAAGGAAAGGAAATAACCTGAAAGAGAAGAATAGTAGGTAACAGGCCTTAATAAGGGAGATATGGATATAAATTGGGTTAGTCTAAGGGAGGGGGGAGGGAAGGGTGTATGAGGGACCTAGGGGATAAGGAGAAAGAAGAAGCTCAACAGAGATAGGATCACAGGAGCAAGGGTATTAGTAAGGAAGAAAGAGGGGGAGTGGGGGCACCTTAAGTGGGAAAACCATGATAGAGGGGTGAGACGATACGAGAGAGAAACAATACCTACCTAGTCATGAAAATTAGAGGGAACCATATTATTCCTACAATCTACTGACTAATTATACATAACAG
>NW_008348801.1:0-599 GCF_000622305.1 Nannospalax galili
TGTACCTTAATTCCAATTAAAAAGCTGTTGATTCCCCACAAGATGAAAGTGTCAGTACCGTACTAAGAGCCATAAACATATTCCTTATTCATTTGAGTTTCATCTTTTGAGAACTCTCTATTTAGCTCCTTGCCCCAAGTTTTAATTGGGTGGTTTATTATCATGAATTTTTTAGTTGTTTGTTTATTCTAGATATTAACTCTCTATCAGAAATTGAGCTCATAAAGTTTCTTCCCATTCAATAGGTTGTCTCTACATTCAAATAATGATTTAGTCTTCCGTATAGGAGCTTTTCAGTTCTATTTGTCGATCGCTAAACTTAATGCCTGCACTGTCTTTTTCAGAAAGTCTGTTCTGTGATTTAAGTTCCACTGCATTCACAACACTCCCCTCTATCAGTTTCATGGTATGAGGAAGTCCTCAGTCTACTTGGAATTGAATCTTTATCATGGTGACATATAGATATATAATTTCATTCTTCTATATATAGCTATCCAGTTTGATCAGCACCATATACTCTAAAGGATGTCTTTTGTTCAAGATGTGTCTGTGGCCCCTTAGTAAAAAAATCAAGTAACTGTAACTGCATGGACTTAAAC
>NW_008348802.1:0-434 GCF_000622305.1 Nannospalax galili
TAGAAACATCCGTACTTCTAACAACGTGTTTTCTACAGTGAAAACGAATGAACAGTAGTATTTTTTGTTAAAACCCGTTTGCTACGAATTGAATGCAAAAGAGTATTGCCATCAGTGTCAGTCTCTTTGCTTTACAAAATATTTGTCGCTTGTGCATTTTAGTGCTTGCTTTCTGTAGAAAGAACAGGAGTTCTAACAATGTGTTTGGTACAGTGAAAATGAATGAACAGAAGTATTTTGTGTTAAAAACCGTTTCCTATGAATTGTATGCAAAGGAGTACTACCATCACTTACAGTCTCTTTGCTTTAGAAAAGTATTTGTCACTTGTGCATCTAAGTGATAGCTTTCTGTAGAAAGAATACCAGTTCTAACCATGTGTTTTTAACAGTGAAAACGAATGAACAGAAGGATTTTGTGTTAAAACCCATTTCCT
>NW_008348803.1:0-588 GCF_000622305.1 Nannospalax galili
TTTTCTCTTCACTTTTTTGATTTTTTCTTTTGCTCTACAGAAGCTTTTTAGTTTAATGAGGTCCCACCTACTGATTGCTGACCTTAATTCCTGGGCAACTTCGTCTGATTTAGAAAATCCTTTCCTACACGTATATCCTGTAAGTTACTGGCAATATATTCTTCTAATAGTTTCAGGGTTTCCAGTTTCACATTGAGATCTGTGATCCATTTGGAGTTGACATTTGTGTAAGGCAAAAAGTAAGGATCTAGTTTCATTCTTCTACATGTGGAGATCCAGTTTTGTCAGCACCATTTGTTGAAGATGGTGTCTTTCCTCCATTGTGTGTTCTTGGCACCTTTGTCAAATATCAAGTGGCTGAAATTGCATGTATTCTGGTTTGGATCTTCAATGATGTTCCATTGATCTATGTGTCAGTTTTTGTGTCAGTACCATGCTCTTTTTATGACTATGGCTCTGTAGTATACTTTGAGATCTGGTATAGTAATTCCCCCAGCATTGCTTTTTGTGATCAGGGTTGCTTTGGTTGGCTATCCGGGGTTTTTTGTGCCTCCATATGCTTGTCACGGGGATTTTGATTGGGATTGC
>NW_008348804.1:0-755 GCF_000622305.1 Nannospalax galili
TTTTAATGTCCAGCCTTGGGTTTAATTAAAGTTGTGTTTGCATGGCTCCCCCCCAACCCACTCACTCTCTATTTGATTCTTTTGCCATTATGTCTGTTAATGGGTGTTTCAGCCTTGGGTTTGTTGGGTCATCCCTCAGGGTTCTGGAACTGAGACCAAAGGGTGAGAGCCTGAACTTGTGTTACCACCCCTTGCTGGGTGGTCACCAGCATGTGGGGCACAGGGTGTATCCCAGGGCAGCCACAGGGGCTGACTGTAGAATCTAGGCAGCAGTACCTTGTGGTATGTAGAAGGCTCCTGCTGGGCTGGCGTATGATGCTCTGCTGATCCACATCCCCAGTCCTTTTCCATGACTCAGCTTTAGACTTGTGTTTTCAGTCCAGCCCAGTGGCCCTCATGCTTTAAACTGGGCCAGCTAAGTGGGGAGTAAAGACAAAGAGCCCTTTTGGAACTGGGTACTTTGTGAGCAGCTGAAAACTAACCCAATAATTTTGTTAGTCCATCTACCCCCAGCTCACTTTCTCAGAAAAGGCAAACATAATAAACCCACCTGTTAATTCCCAGTGGCCCTGCTGTGCTGTGCTCCCTACTCTCCCAAGTCCTGCCTTGGAGAGTGTGGCGGAGCTTCTCCCCTGTGGCTGAGAGTGTCTAAAGGTGAGAGTGTCCAAATAGCCAGTGGGAGAATTTGGCTTGAGCTCAGTTATCTCTCAAAGCAGGTAGAAAAGAACTATGCTAATTAGCTCTGTCCCAGGTCT
>NW_008348804.1:2254-5160 GCF_000622305.1 Nannospalax galili
GAAATCTGTGAATAATGAAACACAGAGGCTCTTACCACACAGAGTTCTGTTTAGGCCGTTGCTAGGTGACAGCGTTCACTGTGGTTAGTTGCTGATCCACAGACCATCCCTGGTGGGATATTCCTGTGGCGCAGTGGCGAGATTTGGTTGGTTTTAAGTAAAAGTTCCAGTTTGGGGACGCAATAAACAGCGAAGAAAGAGGGCAGGGAGGGCAGGGAAGGCAGCGAGGGCCTGGGCGGCCTTCGCCCAGGCCGTCATCATGCAGGATGTTGACAACGCCCAGATTCACAAGGCCACCCGCTGTACCAGGTGGTATACCCACTTGGGTAGGGCCTTCAGGGGCTGTGGGTTTTTAAATTGTGGAAGAAGAGAACTGCCTAGATACCTCATCGGTTATCATCCTGTGGGAAATCTCCACAGGGTTGCCAGCGCAGGTGCAGTAGCTGTAGTGGAGTGTTTCCTCACTTCATGGGAATATCACGTGAATCTAACGGACAAGAGAGACAGGTAATAGGGCCCGGGAGAGGAGAAGGCTAGAAGAAGGAGGGACAGTTTGGGACAGGCAAGGACCACATGGCAGGAGCTCCACTTTTCCGCGGGAGGGGCGAAGGGAATGAGGATCTCCACAGGGTTGCCAGCGCAGGTGCAGTAGCTGTAGTGGAGTGTTTCCTCACTTCATGGGAATATCACGTGAATCTAACGGACAAGAGAGACAGGTAATAGGGCCCGGGAGAGGAGAAGGCTAGAAGAAGGAGGGACAGTTTGGGACAGGCAAGGACCACATGGCAGGAGCTCCACTTTTCCGAGGGAGGGTCGAAGAGAATGAGGGTCTGCTTTCCCAACACTGCTGGATTTTCTTCCCAGCTCAGACTTCTAGGTTTTCGGAACTGGTGCGTGTTGGAGGAGTCTACACTCAGGCCTTCTTTACAAGAAACAAAACAAAAACAAAACCAGCTGGTTTCCAATTCATTTATGTTACCTCTTTTAGAGCTCTTTATTGACCACGTGGTAGCATATGAAATAAATAGCATTAAAAGCAGGCATAGTGGCACTTACCTGCAGTTTGAGCTATTAGAAGGCTGAATTAGGAGGATTTCAAGATCTAGTCCAGCCTGGGTAATATAGTTAACCCTTTCTTAGTTCAAGGGGTCAAAAACTTATTTGAATACAAAAATGTATCTGCAAAGTAGGTATAATTCTGTGATTTCACCCAATTGAAACACTATGTTGGCAGTAGGAATAGTAATTCTACCATATTATGAGCTAACTCTTAGGTACTAGGTTCGGTTCTGTATACTTTCTGTAGAATCTCATTGAAACAGGAGAGTTGAATTCTGAAAAATGGCTACTATTTTTGATCTCCATTGTCACTGAGCTCCTAGGTGCCTGAGAAGTAGGGAGTAGATAACAGAGATTACAGTAGAATTGAAATTTTATTTTCAATTGCTCCTTTTATTCAGACATGCTGGTCTAGCATGGAGGCAACTCACTGGTAGTGCACTTGCCTTGAATGAGGAAGGCCATGCCCTGTATCATTACTACTTTGAATAAATACAAAAGTAGAGAAATAAGGAAATTCCAAAGGCTTCCCTTTCTTCAGAACTCATTACCTGCTATCTAATACTTAGAATTTTCTGGATGAAGGTTCTTTGACCTAGTTCTCCAAGTTCCTAAAACCCCCTCTCCTTTCCACAGGACTGCCTTGCATTACGCCTCTACCCACAACCATCCTGGTGTGGTGTGTCTCCTCGTGAAGAAACACTGCAAAATAAATGCCCAGGATGATGAGTTGAGCACACCCCTGATTAAGGTAGATAATGGCCCACAGTTTCAGTTGAGATGGACTAGAATTAAAATATTAGAATATTTAGGTGTGTTCTGCTAGTTAATGCATTCTAGATATGATAGGGAATTTACACCAATGAGGTTTCCCATGTATTGTAGTCTAATCAGGTCTGCATGAGGACAAAACCAGTTGCTGTGCCAAGGTGGGGGAAGGTTCATGGAAGGTTCATGGAATATTACCTCCAAATATGAATTGTAGGCAATCAATGGATGCTGAGGAAGGAAGAATCATTTTTTCTAGGGACTAAGTCCATGATAAGTTAGTTATCTGATCCCAAGTGGGTAAGCCTAAATACAGATACAGAAAATCACCTCCACTACATGGTCTCGGTATGTGTATACATATACACATATACGTATGTATGTGATGTATATGTAACAAAGAAGAGGAGAAGAAATTGAGAGGATGGGGCTGATACAGGAGAAGTTGGAGAGGGATTCGAGGAGTGATAATAATGCAAATACACTGTTCCTGTATGAAATTTTCAAAAATGAAATATTTGAAAATACTATGCAGGTGTGCTGACACATACCTGTATCCTATCGTGGGAGCCCGAGGCAGGAAGATTTTGAATTGAGGCAAGGCTGAGGTTACCTAAGCATATCCTGTCTCAAAAGAAGGGGTAAATATAATAATTTTTTTCACTTAAGGATAATTATTCGGTGACATATTTGAATGCTTATCTTGGATTCCTTGAATTGATAATTTATTTCTGTGTACAATAATCACAGGCTGTGCAGCGGGAAAATGAGGACTGTGTGGCTATTTTACTAAAGAATGGAGCTTGATCCACATGCTGTGGATATATATGGTAATAATGCACTACACTACACTGTAGTTAGTGGGAACATTTCTATTGCTGAACAATTGCTCGACTTCAGCGCCGATATAGAAGGCCGAATGAAGGTAAAGATCATTTAACTTTATTCCCCAGATACTTGTAACAATGTCACATAGCTCCATTTTCTACATGTAGAAGGTCAAACTTTCCATGCTTAAAAATGTTTTGAAATGGGTTAATCACCAAAGGAATAAAATACCGATACTTCGTGTATATTCT
>NW_008348804.1:5790-11266 GCF_000622305.1 Nannospalax galili
GTGTACAGGCAAATTTGCAAACTTGGTCACTGAAGGACTATAGTAGGAAGACTTAGTTTACTTCATTTTATTCAACTTTTATATATACACAAGAAAGCTCTTTAATTTGGGAGATAGCAATTCTTCTTAGTTTGGGAAAGAATATTGTTGAGTTGTAAATGTGCCTTGAGATCATTTTAGGAGGACTCTGAGGCCAACAGCCTGGCGGTGACTAAGTGGTAATTGTGGGGAAAATGAAAGGGAAGGCTAGTGCATTCACTGCCATAGTGTCCTTTTCTTGCAGAAAGAGTCTCTCAAGCACCTCAGTTTTATATTTTTGTTGAATGGTATATATTTGTTTTTATTGATAGACTGTATATTTACTTCTGGCTTACAGTTTTTATAGAATGAAAAATAATGTTAGTTGCTAAAATGGGAGCTGAATGAGAATGAATGCAAAGTAGCAGATTTGCATACTGTCAATAGATTATCATTATAAGTGAGAATAAAACCTTGTACTGAGGTTTCAACTGCTGAGATGTAAATTTGTGTCTTGAAATAATAAGCAATTAGGGCTGGAGGGCTGGCTCAACAGTTACGAGCACTGGGAACTCTTGCAGAAAACCCAAGTTGGAATCCCAGCACCCACATGGCAGCTAACAACCATCCATAACTCCAATTCCAGGGGGTCCAAGGCCCTCTTCTGTCCTCTGTGGGGCATTGCATGACACCGGTCCACTTACATAAATGCCAGCATAATACTCACAAAACAAAAATAAATAAAAATAATAAACAATCAAGCTTCTTTTGAAGACTCTCTTTTAACTAGGAACCCATTTCTTTGGGGGCCCATTTGGAGCAGGGGCACCTGACAGGGGGATCTGGTTCCTGACACAATAAACAGAAGAGAACAAAGTGAAGTCCATCCCCAATTGGGTGAAACAGTCACATTTCTGGAAATCTGTAAATATGTCCCTGAAACTCATCTTTAAATGTGAATGTTTTGCATAAGAAACAAGTGTTTTTGAATTAAGGATCAAGTGAAAGAGATTTCTTCAAGACTGGATGTGTAATTATTGGTTCAGTTATGATCTCTTTCCATTTGTAAAGCACTTCTGGAAATACAGATTGAGAAACTCTGCTCCAGAAGTGATGGTTGTAGATCATTCATTCAACAGAAATATGTAAAACCTTTTCTACTACATTGCAGGGTTGGAACAATGGAGGTAAAACAGTATAGAAGCAAAGATTCTTTGAAGCTGTGAGTTTGGAGTGAGTTTGGAGAGAGTGGAGGTTAGAAGGCAGTGCAAGGCAGGGGAAGGGTGATCTAAAGGGAAGGACTAGCACTTGGGGAAGTGCTTTGGGAAAGGGAAGAGTGGCTACTTCTGATGTAGTTTTCACAGCACACATTTGTGTTCAGTTTCTGTGGTGAGATTTTTCAGTTCAGTCGAGAAATATGTGACTTTACAAAATGTGAAATATTTTTCTTTACAGCATGGATTCACACCATTTGTGCTATCTCTACGTCAAAAGCAGGAGATGGCAGAATTTTTTAAAACTCAAGGGTGCAGATGTCAATGCAGTGGTTCAGTGCAAAAGGTACAGTTCCTTCTTTATAACCTTAGTGCTGTTCTTCAGTAGTAACAATCACTTAAGTCAGGAATTCTAAACTGATAGGAGAAAGATTAACTGATACTCAGAGGAACAGTGAGAAACAGCAGTACAAATGAAGTGTTGACTAGAAAAGGGGCTGTTCAGACTGCAACAGGAACAGTCTAAGCACGTTCAGGGTCACTTTTATCATGTACTGGCTTTGTTAGCTTGTGTCTAATTGTTTTTTGTCAAATGGCTTTATGTTAGCTAAGGGAGTGTCATATTAGCATTGTTTATATTTAAAATTGGATTAAGTTTACTTTTATGTGTATGAGTGTTTTGCCTGCATGGATTAGGTGTATCCGTTTTGTGAAATACCAGCGAAAGCCAGAAGAGACCGTTGGATCCCCTGGAACTGATTTATGGATGGTTGTCAGCCACCATGTGAGTGCTGGGAATCTATCCTGAGTCCTCTGCAAGAGAAGCTAGTGTTCTTACCTGCTGAGCCACCTGTCTCTCCCCAGCATTGTTTATTTTTATTTTTTACGTGTATTTTCATTGAATTTTTGTGCATTTCATATAAAGCATCATAATCATCTTTAAACACCTCCTCATCCACATCTTCCCATATCCCCCCCTACTGGATTTCATGCATTCTGTTATATGTTAAATAAGCCCTATCAAATCAATTTTGTGTACTCAGAAGTCCCTTGGTGCATGTTCATCCACTGGAGTCTAGTCATTCTATCTAATGCCTTTCTCTTAAAGAAAATCAACTGTCCTTCACCAAGCCATAATCAGCTGCCAATAGTTCTTTGGCTAAGTTTGGACCTGCTGGCCATTTCTTCAGTTCAATGTGGGGTTTTTGTCTACTTAAGTTTGCGCATGCTGACCCTCCCCCGCCCCCTTGCTGTAAGTCCATATGAGCATGTTCCAAGAGGCTTGGAAGACTGTTTCCTTATGATCAAGCACCAACCCTAGGTCTTACAGTACTCACAAACCCATGTACAGACGCACATCAAAAAGATCATCCACCGTGATGAAATTGACTTTATTCCACCATTGGTTTTTGTTTTGTTTTGTTTTGTTTTTTTGGGTTTCTTTTTGGTCTTTTTGAGAGAGGGTCTCCGTGTAGCCCCAGCTCTCCTGGAACTCACTATGTAAACCAGGCTGGCCTTGGACTCAGAGAGATCCAGCTGCCTCTGCCACCCAAGTTCTGGGATTTAAAGCATGTATCATCATGCCTGGCTCACCATTGTTTATTTTTAAAAATACGGACTCGGTTTAATTTTTTATTCACAAGTAAATTCATAATGAGTTTTTAGTAGTTCCATTTTGTTTCTTATACATTTTCTTTTCTTTCAAGCGCTACATTCAGCACAAATATGTTTTCAAAATGTCTCATTTTCCCTTCCATTTTAAATGTTTTTAAATTGCTTTTTGCAGAATACTTAGGTGAGCTTATGCATAATGACAATTAAATGCTGTTACCAGATACTTTCATTTCTTTTTCTTGTCCTCTAATTTATTTTGATGCTGTATTCCTCAGCTGTTCATTTGTGTGCCTTAACACGTGAAACAGCTGAGGGGATGACAGATTGATTTGGGTTTATGTTTTCAAACAAAGGTGGTCTGAATTGTTTGCCTTAGGTCTGGGGCACACAGACCTCTCACAGAGGTGAGAGGAGGGCGTGGGATTCCCTGGAACTGGAGTTACAGATGAATTTATTTTGATGCTGTATTCCTCAGCTGTTCATTTGTGTGCCTTAACACGTGAAACAGCTGAGGGGATGACAGATTGATTTGGGTTTATGTTTTCAAACAAAGGTGGTCTGAATTGTTTGCCTTAGGTCTGGGGCACACAGACCTCTCACAGAGGTGAGAGGAGGGCGTGGGATTCCCTGGAACTGGAGTTACAGATGGTTGTTAGCCACCGTGTGGGTGCTGCAAATCAAACCTGGGTCGTCTGCAAGAGCAGCCAGTGATCTTAACCACCTAGCCATCTGTCCAGCCCTTAACTCCTCTATGTCTTGATCCACTAATGAAAATAATACTGTCATGGTCCAATCACCTGTCAACAGTGCTGCAATTTCGTGGCCACTTCATGTTAAAGCCATTAACAGATGTATGTGTGCTTAACTGGTATGAATAAAAAGAAGAAAAATAGCATTAACTGGATAAATTTTACTTTGGTGAAGATAAGTTATAGCTAGGTGATAAACAGGAGGTTTTAGATTCACACAAGCCTGGGTTTAATTCCTTGCTTTCTACATGCTGTATTATGAATGGGAACATTGCTGATAAATAGAAATATCTCCTGCTAAAAGCAGATAATATTTTTTATTTAATGTGATACTGGATATTGAATCCAGTGCCATAAACATGTTAGGCAAGCACTTGCCACCAAGTTGCATCCCCAGCCCAGTAAGATAACATTTTTTGATAAAATTATTTCATTTTAATTATGTGGTGGGGGGAAGGGGTTATGAGCAAGTACCCCTGGATACAGAAGTTGTCAGACCCCCCGGAGCTGGATTTCCAGGAGTCTGTGAACAGCCTCAGGTGGGTCCTAGGAACAACTCAAGTTCTCTGCTACAGCATTATACACTCTAGATAACATTCTAGAAAGGCAGTTGTAATATTGTTTATACAACATTTAGAGCGTAGCCTAGTATAAGTAGATCATCAAATGTAAATACTGCAAATATATTTTGTACTAATCTTTTTCTAATATCAACGTTAATGTTTTAATCATGTAAATAACATTTTTTATTTAGAGCACTGGGTGTTCTTGTAGAAGACTCAGGTTCAGTTCCTGGAACCCACATGGCGGCTTATAACTGTGTGGGTGTGGTGGAACGTGCCTTTAGTCCCAACACTTAGAGGCAGGGGCTGGTGGATCTCTGTGACAACTAGACCAGCCTGGTCTACATAGCTATTTCTAGGGCAGCTGAGGCTACAGGGAGACCCTGTCTCAAAATGCCAAAATATCATTTGTAGATTTCCAATGTAAGTTATATTAGGGAATCAAACCAAAAAATGCAAATCATTTGGTAAATGTTTTTCGTATAAATATTAAAATAATGATCATTTTTTGAATGTGTCACAGGGAGGCAACGGGTTCAGTACCAATCTGTAATTCTGTGAAGATTGGCACAGGTAAGATTCATAATAATATTTTACTCTAGTTGGTCCTGCCCCAAGTAAAAAGTTTATTTAGAAAGGAGTGAAGAAAATCAAGTATAAATATTGTTATAGTGTTTCTTAATCAGTTTTCTAGTTTCTAGAAATTCGAGGTTATTTATGAAATTAATTCTAAGATACTTCTAATATGAAATCATAGTGGCAGAAAAATTTTATTGATTTTGGTCACGGATGTATGAAATAATTGTTGTTGTTATTATTACTATTATTTGTCTTTTTGAGACAGGGTCTCCCTGTGGCCCCAGATGGCCTAGAACTCTCTATGGAGACCAGGGTGGCCTTGATCTCAGAGAGTCCTCAGCATGGCTGGGATTAAAGACATATGCCACCATGCCCATCTATATATGAAATATTATAATATAAAAATGAAAAATATGCTTTGGAAGGACAATTTAATTAAAGTTTAAAAGAGTTTATATCAAGTCAGGTAGAATATAAACCTCAGCAGATGCTCATATTAGAGTGGATAAAAAAATACTCATACTATTTAAGGTGGAATGAAGATCACACCCATGATGGATGAAAAGTCACATCACACAGAGAAAAAAAGATTTTTAGCATAGTACTGTGTATGTCCTTTATGTCCTGGATAGGTATATTATGGCAAATTGGACTTGTTATAAAATAGATTTTTCTTCGTTTTTGCAATATAGACATTTTATTTTGTACTTGAATACTTGCATGGTTTAACATCAGCATA
>NW_008348804.1:12243-15497 GCF_000622305.1 Nannospalax galili
CCATATGGGTGCTGGGATTTGAACCCAGGTCTTCTGCAAGAACAACCAGTGTTCTTAACTGCTGAGCCATCTCTCCAGCCCCCTTATTTATTATTTTTATTTTATGTGTTGTACTGCCTGCATGTATGTAAGTGCACCTGTGTTGTGCAATGCCCACAGAGGTCCGACTCCCCAAGAACTGGAGTAAGAGACGGTTGTTAGCTGCCATATGGGTGTTGGGAATTGAACCCAGATCCTCTACAAGACCAGTCAGTGTTCTTAACCTCTGAATCATCTCTCCAGCCCACCCCACCCCCAGCCCATTTCTTGTGGGAGAAGTACTCTACCCTCATCATGTAAAATCAATGTTGTCACACTGGGTTTTTACATACTCTAAATGAGGTAAAGAGAATTGTGTTTATCCCGTTACAGAGAGCAAATTCTTGACATTAGGGAAAGCTTGACTTGGTTGATGTCTATAAACATATAGAAATCCCTTTCATGACAGAGTCGCCCCAGTCACCCCAGGGAACTTGCTGCTCCATCCCCAGTGCTGCTTGGTGATCTTTCCTCTAGTTCTTTCATGGAAGGTGGTAGAAGCAGATTTGAGCTTCCTTTACACTAGACCTAAGACAGGATACAGAGCTAGAATCAAGGCTCTTATTAGCCTGTTCCCCAGAAGTGGATTAGGGGGATAAGCACATTGACCTCTCTTGAGTTTTGTACACTGGCAGCCTGAAATTCTTGGCAAAGATCTCTTTTCCTGGTCTATTTTTGTCTCCTGTGCTTTGCTGTGCTGTAAAGGACAGTCTCAACAGATCCAGCTTCCTCCTTTCATGGATCTTCATCCTGTGCTGAACTATCTCAACTTAGTAATTAAGTAAAATTTTTATGTATTATCCAAATAACTATGTCCTCCTAAAATTCCCCTAGCACTATTAGTCTAGAAAGTATATGCTATGTGTTTGACACTATCAGTTTATGATGCCACTTTCTGTCAGTCTGAGTGTTGAGTTAGGATCATGGTCACTGTTCATTGCTGTTTATTGTTAGGTAGCAACTTTTGATGCAATTTTCTTCTCCTTACACTTGAATTACAAAACATAGTATGGGTAAGTTTTCTCAATGTAGTAATTATTAATTGTTATCATTATATAATATATTTCCAATATATTATTCATTGCTTTGTAAATGAACATTCACTATAGAATACTCTCCAGGGAAAATCTCAAAGGAGAACACACAACAGAACATTTAATATATTATAATTTCTGATAGATGTTTTAAAACATATTTTTCCTTTGTCTTTACAAGTAGATGACAGTCCATCAGAGAATGCTTCACCTCGGTAAGATTTTATGTTTTTTTAATACATTAAATAATTGAGGAATGCAAAAATAAGAAATTGATACTTATTGAATGTGCTCTCAGACAGACAGCCATATTATGTGCTTAGTGTTTACAAAAAATATACTTAGATCATGGTCTGTAAATTACAGTTAGCATCTACAGAGGTAAAAGTTTTAATTGATCTCTGTATTACTGATTTCCCTGGGTTTCAATCCCTTTCCTAGTTTGCTCTTATTTTATGACCATACTTCTTTTTTGACTTACTCTTTCACTTTTCATTGCTTCTTCCATTCTGCTTGCAATTTCTGACAGGTAAGTATTCATTTTCACCTATGGACAGATTAAAAGCATCTAGATTTTAGCATTTTAAGGAATCTTAGCAACTAATCAAATGACCCCCTAGTACTTCAACTCATATTTAACACCCTGACAAAATGGTTGTTCTGCTGGAGACCCTGAAGTTCAAACATATGAAGTAAATCTGTAGATACTGTGAGTGGCAGAAATGGGACTTGGACTCCTGCTCCATAATTGCAAGGCTGCCAGTCTTCCTTATTCATCCACCTGCTGCCTGTCAGTGTCTTAATAATACAATGGGGGAGTCCATGAATGATGCCCATGGGAGAAGCTAAACTTGGAATTAGGGAGTTAAGCCATAGTGGAGTATGAGAATGAATTAGCAGTGGAAGATGGAGTTTGAAGAGGAACAACATTGATTTGGTTAGAAAAGTGATGAAAATATTGGGGTTATGACTGATTTGATAAAGATAATAGTAGAGTTCAGAAAATGGGCTATTAAATTTATCTTAAAAGACTGGGTTGAGCAGATGGCTTAGTGGGTAAATTAGTTGCCAAATAAGGATGGGGGCTTGAGTTCAAATCCATGGCACCCACTTAAAAGATAGGTATGTCAGACTGCATTTGTAAACCTTTTTCAGTGAGAAATAGAGACAGGAGAATAACCTGAGTTTTTTGACCTGCAGCCTATTCAACCAGTGAACCCCAAGTTTAGTTAAAGTCCCTGTGCAGGGGAAAAAAGGTGGGGACATGGAGTAGCTCAGCAAGGAAACACACTTGCCATCCAGACTTGTTGACCTGAGTTTAGTATGGTTTACGTAGTGTTGGAATGATACTGAATTATTTGGTTTCATGAGTAATAAATCAAGGGAAAGCATAAACAAGATAATTATATCTGAATTCTGTATCTCAGTACCATTGGTTTTTTTGACAATATTTGGCATTGAACCCAGGGAGTCACATGTCCTAAGCAAGTGTCCTACCATAGATGTGCCTCTCCAGCCCCTAGGACAGAGATTTTATAACCTCTATCCATATAGATCACAGTATTATTTATTTCAATCCAGCTATATAACCCCTACACATGCAATAAAACGGGTTATGCCTGTGACTTTTCTAATTACGTGTTTGGGTCTTGAAGTGTCCAATGAGAAGAAAAACTGCTTATCTGTCAGTGGGAGCTGTCTTCTACCATTATCCTTGAATTACCCAAGAACCCAGGGTGCTCCCTTAGTCAAAGATAGGCATTTCTCTTCTACATTTCAGATAGAGGTTTCAAAATGGACAAATGGGTGATTGATTTCTTTCTGATTATATAACTTTTCCCGAATTCTGGCAATGTTTAACCACAAGGCAGATTTTCTCTACATATCTATATGCCACTGTCTTTATGGAATACACTTTTAGACTGAGAACTCACTCATTTCAGTTCACATATACATATTCTTTATACTCAGCCATTTACAAGGAGCTAGCCATCTCTTTTGGAAGAAAAGCCTCCCAGTGGTAGTCATGTACATTTGGTTAACTGACTCTCCCTAATTATTCAATATTGTTTTAAAACCAAGATTTTTTATTTATGTATATGAACGTATCTGTGTTTATGTAGGCATATTCACAGGTGTGCA
>NW_008348804.1:17196-21313 GCF_000622305.1 Nannospalax galili
AGAAGAGTCTAAGATTCTCCTGGGGCTGGAAATACAGTGGTTGTGATCTGTCCTCTGTGAGTGCTGGGAACTGAACTTGGGTCTTCTGCAAGAGCAGCAAGGGGCCTTAACCTCTGAGCCATCTCTCCAGCACTATATTCTAAAACCCTTTGTGGAGTCCACATGTGAGCCTCAACCTTTATGGGCAGTTATCCTTGTTAGGGCTTTCTTTGTCTTTTCTGTCAGCACACATGAATTGGGATTCTTCTAAGTTAACAGTTAACAAAAGACAACAAGCTGATTTACTTCTTTGACACCATATCTCCATGGAAAGGCCCCTTTTTATCCTGTGTAGCACCTTTTCTTTGGTTCCCTCAACGTGTGTCATCCTTCAATTTTCTTCTCAAGTAATCTGTTTTCCACAGTAATGAATTTTCTCAGTTTCAAGTAGACTCTTTGGATTGAAGAGAGGTAAATGACATGATTCTTCATCCTCTGTATACAAAACAGGGTTTAGTCTTTCATGTCCATTTTCTAATAAACATACGGGTAAAGGACTGTACATACATCGATTAGGTTGGGAATTAAGAGCAATAGTGCAAGGCAGGCCCTTATATCTATTTGTCTTCTGTCCTCATTATGAATCATTAGTTCTATAATAGAGGACGATTATGTTATCTTATTTAATGGGATAATGTATCAATAAAGGTCAGGAGTGGCGGAACACACCTTTACTCACAGCACTTGGGAGGCAGAAGCAAGGGAGATAATCTGTGAGACTGTGGTCAGCTTGGTCTACATAGCAAGTTCCAGGACAGCCAGGGGTAAACAATGAGAACCCATCTCAAAAAACAAATAAAAATATTCATCAATAAACATTTAGCTACATGTTATTAGATAGCTGATTGGCTCCAAATTAAAAGAGATGAAAATGGAGTAGCTAATATTGAAAGTGAGGGTTCATAATTTTCTGATAACAGCAACATTTCAAGGATACACCCTGCCAAAACCACACACTGGGTTTTATTGTGGATTCAGAAAGAGTATTGCATTTAATACAAATTATTCCTCTTTCCTTCCTGTGTGCACATGCTGCTGTCTTGTTGAGATGGCTGACAATCTGGTGAGTTTAAAAGGAAGACTCCCAATTTTAAAAGATTTATGCATTTATTTATGTGTATGTATGACATCAGAGACCAAGAATGTTTATCAGTCCTCCCCTTTACTCTTACTTGAGGCAAGGTTTCTAACTTGTTTGCCACTTGACTACTTACCCTGGCAAGAGGCCTGGGAGTTTCCGTGGGATATTCCTATCTCTACCTGACATGTCACCTTAAGAGTGCTGGGATTATAGACACAGTCCACAGTGCCTGGCTGGTACATGAGTTCTGGGGATTCAAACTCGGGTTTTTTTTACCTCCTGAGTCATCGCCTTGGTCCTAAAATCCTCAATTTTTAGAGAAGATTTTGAGCATAAGCTAGTAAGTTGCTAAGAACACATAGTTCTTTGTTGTGGAGCTAGCAGTTCTGGGTTAAGAAAACTTCCCATTATACCCTACTAATCGAATTAATGTACCTGTCTTTCCTCTACTCAGGACCATTTATCTTATTTAGTTCTCCTTTATTAAAAGCTGAGTAAAAACTTGTAAAGCCAACATTTTTGAGGTATATGGGAAATCTGATTGTGTCTATGATATGGTATGAAATATTCTTAGTGATTCAGCGCTGAAGAGATGGCTCAAGGAATAAAGTGCTTACTACCCCAGTGAGAGGGTTCAGAGTTCAGATCCCCAGCAGCACATAAGGCCTTATGCTCCAGTGTGCATCTGTGATCCCATGTAGCCTATAGTGAAGGGTGATAGATACAGAATCCCTGGAAGCTTTCCAGCTGCTAGCCTGGTGTATGTAGCTGTTAACAAGAGATCCTGTTCAAAACTAAGGTGAAAGGCAAGAACGAACATCCAGGGTTGACCTCTGACCTCAACACATGCATCAGGGCACATACTCAACACATGCTAACACATACACACACATGAACAAGATTACACATGCATGCATCCAATACACTGATTAAAAAACAATTCCAGGTCACTGAGATTATATGATTGGGGCTTATTTTCTGCTGAGAAGACACTGAAAATAAAAGGACAAGGTTGAAGGCCCTCCTAGGCCTTGCTGAACATCCCTTCAGCAGTGTCCTTTTCAACAAGGGTCTGTACATTCGATTTGCAGCCCTCGCCTGTTAATGCATTCCACAACCAGTGTGGAACCTAGGAAATAATGTAGTTGGCCCAGAGTTTGCTAAGAACATACCCAAAAGTACATGCTCTAAACTTTGGCCAGGAAACACTGGACCTTAGGTGCATATTGCCCTCCTGTGAGTTTAGGCCCAGGTTGTGAGTTATATGGATTCAGCATCACAGTAATGTTTGTTAAACAAAGAGACAGGTTTTGGTTTCACCATTCACACATGAATAGGCCATTAAAACCACCTTTAAAGTACCCCAAAAAGGTGATGGCTTATGAGAGTGCTGGCAGAGGGATGCTGAGAGGCACAAATTTCATGGTCTACCAAACAAACCTCTTGGTTGAATTCAATGGAATGCCTACTAGGTGTCATGACGAAGAAGGGGTCATGGTGCCCTAGGGGCATGGGGGAAGAATGAAATAGGAGAACTAGTTGTATTGAGTATATAAATACAAAATTAGTTGCTGCAATTATCAAAGCATGTGCAAGAGCTACTGTCCTCCTTTCCCATGTCTCTGTACACACACATACACACACACACACACACACACACACAGAAGGGGGCTTGTTATTTTATTCATGGGCTAAATTATTTTCCTGCAACATAAAACATAAGGAAAATGGTTGCAAATCATAATTATCTGTTGAAGAAATTAAAAGTTGCTTGTAAATTTCTAATGTAAGGTACATTAAGAACTAAAAAAGAAAGTTAGAGACATTGGTCATTTTTTCTGTATAAAGTTTCGCTTTTTAAAATATGTCACAGTGAAATGAGATCTGCCAAACAGCGAAAATCAGTATGGAAAAAGTCTGCACAGATCAGTGCAGGTAAGAATTTGGATAGTGAATTATTGCAGTTGGTCCTTCCCTAAATTTAAAAAAGGAGTGAAATGCTTAAAGAAATGAAATATAAATGCAGTTTTATTGTGTTTTTGTTTTGTTTTGTTTTTGGTCTTTTTGAGACAGGGTCTCCCTATAGCCCCAGCTGTCCTGGAACTCACTATGTAGACCAGGCTGGCCTTGAACTCACAGAGCTCTGCCTGCCTCAGCCTCCTGAGTGCTGGGATTAAAGGCGTGCGCCACCACACCCAGCCTTATTGCTCATTTTTTATGTGTGTGACTGCTGTGCCTCCATGTATGTATGTACACTCCTGACATGCAATGCCTGCAGAACACTGAGGAGAGCATCACACCCCCTGGAACAGGAATTTTACCTGCCATTGTTTGCCACCATGTGGGTGCTGGCAACTGACCCTGGGTCCTCTGCAAGAATGAGTATTCCTAATCGTTAAGCCATCTGCCCAGCCCTAGTATGTTGTTTCTTAATTTAATTCCTAATATTCTGGAAATTCAGAATGGTTTACGAAATTGTTTCTAAGAAATTTCAAATATGAAACTGTATTGTCTGAAAAATGTTTCTCATTTAATCAACAGTAAATGTATATTTATATAAATAATGTCTGTATAATTAAGGAAAATAGTTTTCAAAACTTTTTATTTACTTAGTTTTATGTGTTATTGGTGTTTTGCCTGCATGTATGAAAGTGCACATGTGCATGCAATGCCTCTGGCCAGAAGAGGGTGTTGAATCCCCTGGAATTGGAGTCACATATGGTTATTAACTGCCATGTGGGTGCTGGGAGTTGAAATTGGGTCCTCGGGAAGAGCAGTCAGTGCTCTTAACCTCTGAACAATATCTTCAGGCCCAAGAAAATGGTCCTAACATAGGACATAGTATGTGTCCTCTCTAGACACATTATAGAAATTTGGATTTATTATCAAAATGGATTTTTCTTTCAGTCTTTACAGTAAACACATTGTATTTAGTACGGCATATAGTTAAATAATTCAGTGACTCTAAATCCTGATTATGTCACAAACAAAAGGTAC
>NW_008348804.1:21415-23513 GCF_000622305.1 Nannospalax galili
TGTTATTTTCTCTCTTTCTTTCAAGTGCTAGGTGTTCAACACAGGGCTTTGTGAGCATGCTTGGCAAGTGCTGTGCCTATTAGCTTCACCTCCAGGACAATTTACTTTTGTTTTTGTTAACATAGACTATGTTGGTATATGGTTCATAGGCTACAAAGCATGATTTCCAGAGCAATTTGTCACACAATGAAGAGGTTGGAGAAAAATGAGTGCTGTGTATCACACAGCACGTTCTTGACCATCCTGGTCCACTGAGTTTGTATAGACTTAAAACATGAAAATAACACTCTCAAGAATTTATACTGATTTATTTATTATGCATATTTTATTGAGTTTTTGTGCATTTCATAGAGTAGATCATAATTAAATTTAGACCTCCTGTCTCAACCACACACTTCATACCCCCCACCAGATTTCATGCATTCTGTCATATATGTGAAGGCCTATCCTGTCAAGCATTTGTACCCAGATAAATGTACTGTAAGCAAGTGTCATCACCGTGTCTCTCATACTGCTCTATAGTTACTATCTATAACTGTAATAAAGCACTCTGATCAAAACTAACTTGGGGAAGAAAGGGTTTATTTATACGACTTCCACTTTCCACATCACAGTCTGTCTTTAAGGGACTTCAGACAGGATCTTAGGGGAGGAACCTGGAGGCAGAGACCATGAGAAATGCTACTTACTTACTGGCTTGTTCCTCTGGCCTGTGCTCAGCTTGCTTTCTTATTCAACAGAGGACCACCTGCTCAGGGACGGTAACACCCACAGTTGGCATGGAACTCCCATACCACTCAGCAATTAAGAAAAAGCCTCAAAGTCATTCCCTCAGGTCAATCCAGTAAAGAGCATTCAGCAGTCAAGCATTCCTCATCCCAGGTCTGTCAACAACTGAAGCTTTCCAGCACAATGGACCCCTTGTTAACTTGACAAACACATCACTATTAAACCATAAACTTTCCATTCCTTGTCCCCAAGACCTCATGTTAATATTACTATTGCAATATAAACATCACAACTTTAAAATTAATAGTCTTTAAAAATTCCAATACTTTAAAAACTCAATGTCTCTTTAAAACAATCCAAAATTTCTTAACTGTGGGCTCCTATAAAATCAATATCATGTTAAGTACTTTGGTATTTCAAATCAAAGGACCAGGCACACTTAAGCAAAACCAAAATTGAACGCTGTAAATAGCTTGTTGTCGGATACCTGAGATTCACCCATGATCATCTGACCTCCAAAAAGCTTGGAGCCTGCAATTCATAACACACACAGCTTGTTTCTTAGGCTCAGACTGACTCCACTTCACATGTGCCACTGCCATGGTCCTGGCATCTCCAATATCCTGGGGTAGCACCTTCAACTGAGGTAGCAGCTTCACCAGTGGTCTCTCCTGGTCTCAGATGGTACCAAGCTCAGATTCTCTCCATGATTCCTTCAATTCTGTACCTTTCATCCTGCAAAAACAGGACACAGGCTTACACATTACAAAGTTCTGATTCCAGCTTGAAATGGAGACTTGATCACATTTGGACCACAGCTTCTGCATGCTGACCCTGAGGAAATACTTCCCAGAAGTCGTTACTTCAATGATGCTGATCTCTTGTTAATCATAGCTGATTTTTGACTGCAGCTGACTCTTATTAATTGTCCCAGTGAAGAACAGGTTTTTCTCCCACATATTCTTAATAGGAAACAGGCTTACAGACATTGCTCAAATGAACCTACACCAATAGTGTCAGCATGCACAAGACCCATGCAACCTCAAGCACACAACAACCCAGCATAAAGCTGGAGAAATTGGCAGCAGGTCCCAATCTTAGCCAAAGAACTATTGGCAGCTGATTACCACTGGGTGATGAAGAGTTGATTGAAGAATTGATTTTTTTTTGTCTTTTTGAGACAGGGTTTTCCTGTATCCCTTGCTGGCCTGGAACTTACTATGTAGCCAAGCTTGCCTTGAACTCACAGAGGTTGATCTTCTTTAAGGGAGAGACTGTAGATAGACTGACTACATCCCAGTGGATGAACTTGCATCGAGGGACATCTGGGTACACTAGCTTGGCTTGATAGACCCTATCATGAATGACA
>NW_008348804.1:23588-27801 GCF_000622305.1 Nannospalax galili
ATGGCCTCAAAGAATCCATATTCACCAGACATTAGTCTTCTCCATTGAGGCATCTCATGATTTACCAATTGACTGAGCCTAGTGTCCCTTGCTAGTTTTGTCATTTTCCTATGTAACATTCTTGTATAGTTGTTGTAAAATATATTTTGCCTTTATCTTCAGAAGAGAGTGGCACCCGAAAAAAGAACACTTTACCCAGGTAAGATTTTAAAGATTTTTAAATAGATTAACAATTTGGAGAATATTAAAAACAGGAAGCAGAACTTTGTTGAGTATGATCTGTAACGTGCCTTTATAATGGACTTAATCCTTGTTGTCTCTTATAGTCAAAACAGTCTAAGAGAAAAAAGTTTTAGTAAGAGAACTTGTTCTTTTTAGCTCAAATGCACATATTTTTATGCCCATCCACTATTTCCAAAGCATCACTTCTCCCCTTGGGCACATGGCTGTGAGTTCTAAAGACTCAGAATGACACAGATACTTTTGAGAATAGAAAGAGCCATGTCATGGTTACATCACACACTTTAGAATAAGCTATTGAAAACAGAAACTACCAAAACTGTGGTGACTTGTAAGAGTACTTGTAAGAGTGCCCGCAGAGCAATGCTTATATGGAGCAATCAGTTTCGTGATCTAACACCCAACCTCATGGAGGGAGCATGAAACTCAATGAAATACCTACATGTCAGGGAAGGTAGTAGGGTGCTATACAGGATGAATGAATGCTAATTGCATTGAGTGTATAAATATAAAACCATGAGTTCCTGCAGCCATCATGACAATGCATGGGAAAGGACCACTGTCTGCCTACACACACGTGTGTGTGTGTCTGTGTGTTCTGCTGTTGGATTAATCAAGGACTATCTTCTTGTTTCTTTCACACACAAAAAAAGTTGTACGAAAAGCATTCAGCAATCATATTTAACTATTGAAGAACAAATTAAACTCCTTTATAAATTTCTAATGTTAGTTACAACAGGAAGTCATAAAACCAGTAATTCAGAGCATTTGGTAAATGATTCCTACATGTCTATAAAGTAATTTTATTTTCTTCATTCATCTTTCAGTGAAGTCAAACCTGAGAAACCAGTAAAACCTCCATGGAGGAAGCTTATAGGGGCCAGTACAAGTAAGTTTTTTTACAGATATATGCTGTGCATGGTGCAACTCTAAGTAAATAAAAGAGTAGAAAGTTTAAAGTTCAAAAGGGAAATATGAAAATGAAGTGTAAATTGCAGCTTTATTCTTTTCTTCTTTTTTCTTTTTTTTTGGTCTGTTTGAGACAGGGTCTTCCTGTAGCCCCAGCTGTCCTGGAATTCACTATGTAGACCAGGCTGGCCTTGAACTGACAGAGATCCTCCTGCCTCTGCCTCCCAAGTGCTGGGACTACAGGCGTGTGCCACCATGTCCAGCTTTTCTATTTTTAAATCATATTTTATTTATACTTTGAGAATTTCATACAGTGTATATTGATTATATGCAAAGTCCTCTCCATCACCTCTCAGACCCTCTCCACTTCTCTACCAACACAACCACCACTACTCCCTATCCTCGCTGTTTTTAATGTATATTGTAGTTGAATATTCATTCATTTCTTTCAGAGCATCATCTTAATCATTGGTATACCCCCTTCCTCATCTGTACCTTTTATAAACCACCCCCATCAGATTTTATGCATTCTGTCATATAAGTTAAGGCCTATCAAGTCAAGTTTGTGTAGCCACATGTCACTCGGTGCAAGGTCATCCACTGGAGTTTAGACAGCCTATTTACAGCTGAAGCTTTGTACCCACCTCTTCCTTCCACGTGATGGTTTTGTCTGGTTTCTGCTTGCTCAGGTCTCGTGCATGCCCTCACAACTACTGTTTGTTCTTGCATACCAATGCCCTATTGTGTTCCATCCACCACTTCTGCCTCGTGTAACCTCTGTGCCAACTATTTCAAAGTGCTCCCTGAAATGTTGAGCAAAAGGTGTGATGGAGATGTCACGTTTAGGCCTAGTGCTCTGCAGTCTCTTCTCTACACACTGACAGCTAGCCAGTCACTGTGTCACCTTCCATGTGCTGTACAAGGAAGTGTCTCTGGTGATCGTTGAGAGATTATTTGATTTTGGGTATAATGATATGAGCTGGGTTTCATATAATGTCCATTTAATAGAATCACAGTAGAAGGTTTTTTTCCTCTACAGCCTGTGACCTGCCTGGTCTCAAGATTCTTGGCCCTGAAAACGGTGACATGAGGGTTCAATCATTTGAAGAAGGTCTTCAACCAGAGAACGGTTGGATACTTCTATAACATTTCTGCCACCTGCGTACCAGTGGGCATATCTTTCCATGAGAGTCATTGTTAAAGCGCCCAGGGCTCACATCGGATAGAACTGATTAATGATTTCCGTCTCCAATGGCATGCATAGATCGTACTAGCACTATGGAAAGTCACCACACTACTGGAAGAGCAAAGGTTTCCTGAATGCTAGCCAGGTGAGATGTAGTTGAAAGCTGGTATCAGTTTGATTTTATCATGCACTGTGCTTCGTGTGGGTAGTGTCATCAGCACCAAGTTCTGGAGGATACTTCAAGTTCTGGAGGATAACCAAGAGCAAACACAAAGGCCAGAATCACTTGCTGGTCTGTGCATCGTCCCTCCCCCCTCCAGCGTTAACAAGTGTAAGATAGGGAGCCGACTTCTCACAGAGTAGATGTTATTTCCCGGCCTATAATGTCTGATAGGGAAATTGTCTCCCTCCACATTGTGAGGTGCCTCCATTTAATATCATTTTTAAATGTGTATGTGCATTTTCAGGAAGCTTCTACAATTGTAGGTTTTCATGACTTTTTCAAACTCCCTTTTTTTTTTTTTACCTTTTCTTTCCAGAACCCAGTGCCATCATCACGTCGGAGTGTCCTTCTTGGCGAAGGTAAGGTTTTATAGGTCTTTAGATACGTGATGCAATTGAAGACTTACAGAGATAGGACACTAAACTTGTTGAAGGTGCTCTGAACGAGACCATTTATTATCACCTTAATGCCTGCTGCATCTCATAGTCACTACGCTCTTAAGTATCAATGCCGTTTTGGTCAGAGGAGATGCTCTTTTTCTTAGTTCCATTCCCATATACGTATCTTGAATACGCTATGCTCATCCACAACTTCCAGAGTCCCCATATTAGCCTGGGACTTCAAGGGCACTAATTGAGGAGGCCTTTCTTGTGTTTTCTCACAGCACACACGAATTGGGATCACTCTCAGTTGTTACATAACCCTCGAGCAACAGCATTCAGCACCTTGTCATAGATGGTGGGGAATCTCATCCCCACCCTTCACCAGTACACACACCAATTCAATTCTCTCTTCAAAGGACCTTTTGTACCACTAATGAATTATCTTAATTCGAATTAAATTATTTGGATTTGAGAAACCCATCCCACATCATGAGTATTTATCATCGGTCTGCAGACTTGGGTTTTGCCTTTCATGTCAGTCAGACATAAACACAGAGCTGGAGGAACGTTCCTGTAATGGTTTACTGGCTCAAACATTAGCTAGGCCAGGCACGAAGAGCAGCACTACAGTAACTGAATCATGGAGGGCAATCATATCCCCAGTTCTCTTGATCAATACAAGAATCAAGCTCTAGCTGCACTTTGTTAATGTGGGGCTCCTAGCAGTGGTCAGGGTAGATGGTAGATGGAGGGTGGGTGTTTTGGGGAGGGAGGTGTGCTTTCCATCAGGACGTAATTTGTCCCAGTCCTTTGACGTGAGAAGAATTGACAGGTATTTAAAGAAATCGCCAACCATAAGTAAGGCTTGAAGCACAAATTAAAGGCCGTCTATAAATTTCTAGAAAAGGGAGCATTACGCCCACAAGAGACCAAAGAGTTCAGAGCATTTCAGAATTGTTCCTTCACCTGAATATTAGAACGAACCCTTTTTCAATTATTTCACAGTGACTCGAACCCCCCACAATGACTTTACTTCTGCTGCCGAAGACCAGGTGAGTAATGAATAGTTTGAAGTAGTGTTAGCTGCATAAGAGAATGCCTATGGGGCTGGAGAGACGCCTCCGTGGTTAAGAGCACAGGGTGTTCTTGCAGATGATCTGGGTTTGAATCCCAGTAACCACGTGGACACAAACAACTGTCTATGTAATTCACATTACAGGTATCCGACACTGTCTTCTGACCTCTGTGGGCAATACACATCATGGGTACACT
>NW_008348805.1:0-675 GCF_000622305.1 Nannospalax galili
GATAGGATCCAGTAATGTGAGAGTACATGTAATATTTGTTTGTTTGAAGTCTTGGTGGACTTGTTCAGTATAAGTTTTTCCAGTTCCATTCATTTACTTGTAAATTTCATGATTTCATTTTTCTTTATAGGTGAATAATATTTCTTTGTACATATGTACAGCATTTTCCTTATCCTTTCATCAGGTGATGTACATACATGTCAATTCTATTTTCCAGTTATTGCAAATATAGCAACAATGACTTCAAATGTGAAATTATCTCTACAAGGGACATAAAGGCCTTTGGGTGTATTCCTGAGTCGTATATTGCATCATATGGTAGTTCTGTTTCTGTTTTGTTTTTTTTTTCAGAAACAGCCAGACTGATTTCCAAAGTGGATACACAAGTTTATGCTCCCATCATCATTATATAAGGGTGGAAACCCATTACTTTGTAAGGCAATTAAAAACTATAATATAAAACTGAGAATTTTATCAGAAATACCTTGAGTGGGTAGATAACTTTGCTCTCAGAAGGCATAGGTTATTTAATGAATATCTAAGTGCCAGGACCAGGATTCTCCCCTTCAAGTTATTGATCAGGGGGGCTACAGTAGAGCACCCAGAACAACACACATGCTATTGCTATTACTCTTGGTTTTCCACCACAACTGAATGATAAGACTATTCACAAAC
>NW_008348806.1:0-1028 GCF_000622305.1 Nannospalax galili
CATTCCCTTGGGCCCTTCCAGGGCAGAAGTTCCCTCTGTTCAGGGACCCCCGCATATCTGTCTCTCCCCTAGACCTTGAGAGAGTGCCTATCTTTTCCTGGGGCCCCTTCTGTCTCTCTTAGCTTCACACAGGGACACCAATGGGTACCAATGTTCTCTTTCTTTCTTCAAGTTCTTTTATTCTCAGCAGGGGAGCAGAAGCCAGAAACCCTTCGTGTGTCAAAGAATACCAAACTTATCTGCTTGAATGGAGAACAGAAACAGGGACGTTTAAGAGGAAAATTAAAAACCTCAACAATTTCAATCAGCATCTCAGAAATATCCATGTTGGGCCCCCTGACAAGAATTCTCCTTCTGCTTAGGAATCTGTGGTTAGGGGGTCCCATGGCCTCCAGCAGGAGGTCTGGCCTTCCTACCCTGCCCAGCTCTCAACACGTTGGTTTGGGAGTTTAGGTACATCTCGAGCCTACTGTCTACTTGCTCTCCGTCCAGCAAAGGTCACCTTCTACTTAAATAGGAGCTAGCTGACTGATATCAAACAAAAGCCCATCCCTACCCAAGGACACTTGTTTTTTCTACTGGTGCCCTGGGTGCTGTCACAAGAAAACCAACGTTTTTTTTAAAAAAAAAGAAGCGTACCTCCATGGTATGTGAAAATACAAAGATTCAACTATTCATTCAACAGTTATTAGCAACAAGCATATGACACACCGTAGACTAGGTACGAGACCTTTAACAAGCATGTGCCCCTCTATGACCCACATGAACAGAGCAGGCCGTCTATTCATGAAGGCATAAGAAAGCTTGTTTCTAAAAAGATAGTTAATTACAATGAAAGGGTTTTCAATGGAAAGTGGAGGAGGCTGAGCGTGTGCGGCAGGGGATTCTCCTGAGGAGGTGAAATTTAGACTAACATTGTAAAGGAAGCAAAGAGTTTTTATGCAGGAGAAACAGCATGTCTGAAAGATTTGACACAGGCAAAATAAGATCAAATTGTAGAGTCAAAACAACACTCGGGGCTGAGCATC
>NW_008348806.1:2333-4379 GCF_000622305.1 Nannospalax galili
CATTTTAAAACCAGGTATCTGTGACGCGGTACTGTTTATCAACAATGGGTCATTTATTTCATTATCAAATTGCGCATCTTTAATGCATCTGCAAAAAAAAAGTTCTCTAGTTCAAAACGAAAACTGGAAAAGGAAGAAATGAGGAACGTTTGTTGAATGGCTACAATGTCACCTCTGCTTGGACCCAGCTAAGGCGAACTACTAAGTAAAAGTGTTTTGCATTAATTTCTCTTAATAGAAAAGTCAATTTCCCCCTGGCCCACTGAAACAAATATTGAACAAGTAGTTTCTGAAAATATCCATTTTCAGGGGTGACGAGGTCAGCTTGCCTCGAGGGCCCTGTCCCCTCATGGTCCGCCAGCCCCACACTATTCTGGGTCTTTGTTCTAGAAGTCAGCTGTACTTCTCCCCGGTTTAATTCCCTCCCTCCTACTTAGTTTAAGTCATGCTCCACGGAGAGATGCTCCAGGACCGGGACATGCTCCTTTTTCACTCACTAGCCTCCTGTGCTGATAATGCAGTTTCCTTCTGTCTCTACGTGGTATTTTACAGCACAGTTATTCTGTTTATTGTGTCTTTTCTTCTACAGCTTTAGCCCCCATAGCAGGAAGTTTTGCCTCTGTTTGTAATTAACAAGTTACATATCCAGGCATTTAGGCAAGTGCTTAGAACACCATAGGTCCTCAACAGTTATTAGATATTAGATGGTTAAATCTACAAATAAAAGACTGAGCACTAGAGCTCCATCTCCTTGCTGGAACTTTCCCCCAAGCTTCTGTGGCCATGGCATGCAGTTACCGTATTCTGTTTGAGAGCTAAATTAATGCCAGACCCACTGTGGTAGCTGTTCCATGCTCAGACATAAGGCAGTGCTCAGCACTGGGTAGAGAAAAGTCAACACAAAGGCCTTATATAATACAAGATCATGGTCTCTTCACGATGTTGTTTACAACTAGACCTCCCCACATTTCTCCTGAGTTTCATAGGGAGCCCTCCAGACACTAGGAAAACACCTTAATTAATGAAGCTCCAGCTCTACAGTCTGGAAGAACCTTAGCCAATATGGCTCCAGTGAACCCACAGATACAAAGAACATTGGCTTTTTCCCGGCTGACAGGATCGCTGGAGTCACAACACATGCTGACTGTGTCCAGGCAATGTGCTGTCTGCTACAAACCCTCTTTAATCTAATAAACAGGAAATCTCACAGAGTAGATGCAGCTACAGTCAACCATCCCACATACTGCACAAGGTCATCCACTTATAAAATGACAGACCAGCCTTTGCTTCTCTGGGCTGCACAGCCTCCAGAGTCCTGGTGCCAACACCTTTCCTGGGTAAGTCCAGTGGCACCCACAAGGCCTTGACCCCCTCCAGCCTCATTCACCCTCCCAGCTTCCCCACCCCATCTCTCCTCCTAGCCTGGTACTGGCCCATTTCTTGCTTGGCGCCCCAGACACCAGGGCTGACCTCTCAGCCTGAACCACCACTGCTTCCTGATCCTTCACATCCAGACCAACCCAGTTCCTTCTCACAGTCCCCAGGAGCACTCTGGGTCTGTTCCTGCCCTCACCTCCCTCTGCTTCCCTGGCCTGCACAACCCTCCAACCTCTTTCCTGGGTAAGTCTGGAGCCCAGCATGCCTTGACGCCCCCAGGCTCATTCACCCTCCCAGCTCCTCTCCTAGCCTGGGTACTGGCCCATTTCTTGTCTTGGAACCCCATATTCCTGGACTGACCTCTAGGCCCAGACTCTCCCCCTGCTTCCTGATCCTTTGCATCCAGACCAACCCAGTTCCTCCCTGAAATCCTCAGGAGACCTTCAGCCTCTTCCTGTTCCCACCTCCCTTTGCATCCCACCAGCACAGCCACCAGCTTTCTGAGACCAGCATCTATCCTGGGCCCTGCTCCCAGGCCAGCCCAGCCCCCAAATTCCTGAGGGCAGCATCTTTTCTGGAGGGATCCAGACCTTAGGAGAAAGCCTGAGAGCCTCTGATCCTCATCTGACTTGGGCCTCTGTGGGAAATCCTGAAGACAAAAGCAATCTG
>NW_008348806.1:4659-7030 GCF_000622305.1 Nannospalax galili
GCACTCAGTAAGCCAATTAGAAATGACAGGAGAAAGCCTCACCAATAGGATGAATGAAATGGAAAACAGAGTATCAAGAATGGAAGATAAAGTGGACAAACTAGACCACTCATGGAAAGATTAAGAAAAATTTAAGCAATCACAAGAATGAAATATGTAGGAATTGTGTGACACCATGAAAAGACCCAACTTCCAAATCACAGGCATACAGGAAGGAGAAGAATCTCAAGATGATGGTATGGACCAGATCTTCAACAGGATTAAAGAAGAAAATTTCCCAGAATTAAAGAAAGACATGCCCATACAAATACAAGAAGCATATAGAACACCAAACAGACAGGACCAGAGAAGAAACTCCCCACCGCATATCATAGTAATGTTGTACCTCATCCACTGGACCCCAAAAAGACCAACGAGGACCCAACACACCAAAATGCAAAAGCAAAGGTTTATGGTTTATTCGGGCTTAAGCTCGGGCTCTCAGACCTCACCAACTCAACGGATCCATGCTGAGAGCCCAGAGTAAGGGAGAGTGGAGACTTTTATAGGTTTTAGACAAAAGTGGAGGGGGGTATACCGAAGATACATTTTGGTTGGTTCAAGGAGCCCGCGCATGCCAACATAATTTTAAACTGATTGGATGTATAAGATGCAGCCCTGGAAGTTTCTTATTGGTAGGTGCTATTCTCAGGGCTGTGGAATGTGCTGTTATCTGTGGGGCCAGGACTCTCCGTTTTTACCTTATAGGGAAGTTTTCATGCCCGGGCTTGCTTAAGCTATAGTTTCCTGGAAAGGGGGGAGGAATAGCAGGTGGGGGTCAGGGCATGCCAGGGCATGTCTAGGCATGTCTAAAGCAGCAGCCAAGCATTTTACAGAAGCTAAAAGAGCAATTAGTGGGGGTCTGGAGGGATTGGGGGGTAGCGGGTGAATGAAGAGGGTCTCAGGGGTCCTACAGTAAAAACACTAAACGTAGAGAACAAATAGACAATACTGAAAGCTGCAAAAGAAAAACAACAATTCACATATAAAGGAAAACCCATCAGGATTACAACTGACTTTTCAGTGCAAACTATGAAAGCCAGAAGAGCCTGGACCAAAGTATTCCCAGTTCTAAATGACCACAGATGCCAACCCAGATTACTATACCCAGCCAAAATGTCTATTATAGTCGAAGGGGAAAGAAAAATCTTCCATGACATAAATAGGCTGAAGGAATTCATGTCCACAAAACCAGCCATTCAGAGAGTTCTTGAAGTAATACAAAGAGCTGAAGAAAGGAATGACTATACCCAAGGGGTTACAGAAAGAAACTTAATGAAGGTATAACTGGAAAAACACAGCTACACCAAGAATGTGAACAGAAATAAAAATTACAGGAATTAATGCACATATTTTATTAATAACTTTAAACATCAATATTTTGAACTTCAGTCAAAACACACAGACTAGTTGGATGGATTAAGAAATAAAACCCATCTTTTTGTTGTCTGCAAGAAACTCACCTCACTTTCAAGGACAGGCACTACCTTAAGTTGAAAGGATGGAAAAAAACATACCAAGTGAATAGTACTAAGAAAAAAAGCAGGCATTGCAATTCTCATATCTGATAAAATAGACTTTAAGCTAAAACTAATCAGAAGAGATAAGGAGGGCCACTTCATTCTGATAAAAGGAACAATAAACCAAGAAGATATTACAATCATGAACATATATTCACCAAACTCTGGTGTACCCAACTTCATATAAACAGTACTACAAGACTTTAAGACCCAGATTAACCCCAACTCATTAATAGTAGGGGACTTCAATACCCCACTGTCTCCATTAGATAGGTCAACAGGGCAGAGAGTTAACAGAGAGACATCTGAATTAAACAATACCATATATCAAATGGACCTAACAGACATCTACTTAATATCCCACCCAAGCAACAAAGAATGTACTTTCTATTCAGCATCCCATGGAACTTTCTCCAAAATCGACCATATACTGGGGCATAAAACAAATGCAATAAAGACCACAATGCAATAAAGCTTAAAATCAACACCAAAGAAACCCTAATCAACACATGAACACATGGAGGTTTAGACAACACACTCCTGAAGGATGAACGGGTCAAAGGAGAAATTAAGAAAGAAATAAAAGTATTCCTGGAAGTAAATGAAAAGGACAATGCAACACAACAAAAACTCTGGGACACACTGAAAGCTGTCCTTAGAGGGAAGTTTATAGCTCTAAGTGCCTACATTGAAAAAAAAGAAAGAACACAAATAAATATTTAACATTGAAACTCAAGAGAATTGAAAAGCAACAACAAATGAAACACAATCCCAGCAGACAAGAAGAAATAACAAAAATCAGAGCAGAAATT
>NW_008348806.1:8135-8380 GCF_000622305.1 Nannospalax galili
CAATATTAACACGTTCAATAAAGTGGTAGGTTACAAAATTAACCTACAAAAGCCTTTCTATATACCAACAACAAGCAATCAGAGAAAGGGCACATGGAAACACCCATTCACAATAGCTACAAAAAACATAAAATACCTTGGAATAAACCTGACCAAAGATATTAAAGAGCTCTGCAATAAAAATTTTAAATCTATAAAGAAAGAGACTGAGGAAGACATCAGAAGATGGAAGGACCTCCCATGCT
>NW_008348806.1:8525-9790 GCF_000622305.1 Nannospalax galili
ACCTCGGATAGCCAAAGCAACCCTGAGCACTAAGAGCAATGCTGGGGGGATTACTATACCAGCTTTTAAACTGTATTACAGAGCTATAGTCATAAAAACAACATGGTACTAAAAATAGACCCATAGATCAATGGAACATAATTGAAGAACCAAGTATGAGTACATGCAATTTCAGCCACCTGATATTTGACAAAGGGGCCAAGAATATTCACTGGAGGAAAGACAGTATGTTCATCAAATGGTGCTGGAAAGACTGGATCTCCACCTGTAGAAGAATGAAACTAAATCCCCGTCTTTCACCCTGTACAAAAGTCAATTCCAAATGACTCAAAGACCTCAATGTAAAGCCTGAAACTCTGAAACTGTTAGAAGAAACATTAGCAATAACCTACAAGAAATAGGTGTAGGAAAGGATTTTCTAAACCAGAGATCAATTGCTCAGGAAACAAGGTCAAGAATCAACAAATGGAACCTCATTAAACTAAAAAGCTTCTGTACATCAAAGGAGACAACCAAGGAAACAAACAGAAAACCCACAGAATGGGAGAAAATCTTCACCAGTGACACATCTGACAGAGGTTTAACATCCAGAATATATAACGAACTCAAAATACAAAGACTCAAGACAGGAAGTAACCCAATTAAAAGATGGGCTAAGGAGCTGAACAGAGACTTCTCAGAAGAAGAAATAAAGATGACTAAGAAGCATCTTAAAAGTTGTTCAACATCACTAGTAATTAAGGAAATGCAAATTAAAGCCACTTTAAGATTTCATCTTACCCCAGTCAGACTGGCTAAGATCAAGAGAACAAATAACACCAAATGTTGGAGAGGATGTGGGGAAAGGGGAACACTCATCCACTGCTGGTGGGGCTGCAAACTGGTTCAACCCCTATGGAAAGCAGTGTGGAGAACTCTTAAAAAACTACAAATGAACCTACCATATGACCCAGTTATACCACTCCTTGGCATATACCCAAACAACTCATCCTATTGCAGAGACACTTGTACATCCATGTTTGTTGCTGCTCTTTTCACAATAGCTAAGAGATGGAAGTAACCTAAGTGTCCCTCAGCTGACTCAAGTGGATAATGAAAATGTGGTACATTTATACAATGGTGTTCTATTCAGCAGTAAAGAAGGATGAAATCATGAAATTTGCAGGTAAATGGATGGAACTAAAAACTGTTATACACAGTTTCTAGTGTATAACAATGAAGTAACACAGACTCAGAAAAAAAATCGACATATGTTCTCCCTCATA
>NW_008348806.1:9845-29233 GCF_000622305.1 Nannospalax galili
TGAAATAATTTAGAGTCAGAGAAAAATAAAGATGTTTTCCTGGTAAAGGGAAAGAAAGGACCTGAGAGAGAACAATGGGAGGCAGGTGTTACTAAAGGTGAAATGGATAGAAATGGAGGTATTTAAATGGGAGGGGTGATACAAGGAACCATGGGGATAAATGGAAAGAAGGAGCTCAAGAGAGGTAGGACCATAGGAGAAGCATATTATTAAGTGAGGAATGGGAAAAATGGGGGCACCTTAAATGGGGAAACCATGATGGAGGGGTGAGACAATGTGAGAGATAAATAATGCCTAGTTTTAAAAACCAGAGGGAACCATATTAGTCCAACAACCTACTGAAAAATTATACATAGCAGATCAAAAAATATGTCTAGGTAAAGTTTATCTGAGAACAATTGATCTTTGCCCAAGATTTATCTACACGACACACAGTAATTAAAAGTACCAGGCTGGTGGAACTAACCTTCTTGGGAGTTTAACAGACATACTTTGAGGCCTATACTAATTTGGTCAGAGGGACACAAAGGACAGTTTTTGCCCTTTTCCCTCCTAGGTTGACTTCCAGAGGACTATGAGCATCTCTCAAAATGTCCTGTAACTGTGGTGAGTCGCTCCTTTCTTTTACCAGTTCCATCTATGTGAAGATAACTCAAAGATCCTGCTTGACCATGGCTGGCTTCACTTGGAAGCATGGAGGAAATGTTTCCTCTGTCCTGACCCTCTTCTTTGTAGACATAGCTAAATGCTACATAACAAGAAATAATTCCAGATAGGAGATACCTTCCTTTGAGTTGTTGGCCAGGGTGGCCCAAGGGACTCCCAGATAGTAACCCAGAATAGAACTTGAAAAATGAACAGCAGACCCCAATCTTGTCTAAAGAAATATTGACAGCTGATTGCTGCTAGATGAGGAACAGCTGACCCTACTAAAACAAAGACCTCTAGATAAGCTGACTAGATTCACCCTATATAACAAGAAACAATGCCAGACAGGAGATTCCTTCTTTTGAGTTATTGGTCAGGGTGGCCCAAGAGACTGCCACACAGTAACCCAGAATAAAACTGAGAAAATGAACTGAAGACCCCAATCTTATCTAAAGGAATATTAACAACTGATTGCTGCTAGATGAGGAACAGCTGATCTTCCTAAAACAAGCTTTCTAGATAGGCTGACTAGGTTCAGCAGATGGACAATGGCTGGGGAACGGCTGGGGAACGGCTGGGGAATGGCTGGGGAATGGCTGGGGGTGCTGACAACACAGTGGACAGTAACAGGGATGACAGAGTGTATGGGCTCCAGTGGGGGGTGGGGTATGGGAGGTGCCATTTGGGAAGTAGGTGTACAGATGAGAAAGATTGTTTGGGATACAAACACAAAAATCAACAAATAAAAAATGAGTTACATTTGAGGAGGAAGCATAAAAATTTACTTCATGTTAATTAGTTGAAGTGATGAACATTATCATTGAAATCTACCTGATGGCTTTATATCCATACTTGAGTGCCAAGGATTTGAGTGCAACTGACTGTGACTAGTAATAATCAGATACATAGAGATTAGAGACCTTTGTGCAAACATCTAAGTGTTAGTATTAAAAATAAGTCTTTCTTTAGAAAACAGTATTTTTAAAATGAAATGGAGATCTTTTTCAAAGGTTAAAAACTCATTCAATTTCATGTCTTACAGGGTTTATGCTGAGTTCAATATTGTATAAATGTATTAATTCAACTGTGAACCTAAAAATTACAGCCACTTTTGAAAGAGATGCATCTTTGCTCTGGAAATTATTATTGAATATGTTAAAGCTGTAATGAAACGCTTCTAATCATGTGGTTATTAAATTAAAAAATTAAATAAAAAATAAAAACACAGAATGCTTCTTGAAAAAAAAAATGACAAACCAGAATCACAAATGAACAAGACACCAGGACACAGGTCCCCTTCAAAACCTGTATCCCCTTTCCAATTGATCAAATTTAGAAGAACTGAAAGTTAATTTCAAAACCAAGTTATTAAAAAACAGAATTAATCTGTGATATTTTAATTCTTCATGTTGAGATCTTTTTGACCAGCTGTTATATAATCCACTTTTGTGGTAAATAACATTTCCTTAAACAGAAAAATTGTCTCATCCCACTTACATCTAAAATTAACTAAGAATGATTAGGAAACACTCAAAAAATATCTAGGTAAATGATTTTAAATATATTCCGTAAACTGTTTGACACACCATTTCAGAAAGAAATCCACACAAAAGTTGGCCAAATTATTACAATTCATAATAGTTTTATTTTTAAAATTCATAATGCTATGGTTATGCCTAAATGACCCAAGAATTGTGGACAATTTCCTGTGAAAAGGAGGTCAGCATGCCGGTTAAAGACAAAAATGAGTAGAATGTGGTAGGAATTATACTGATTTTCAGTAAGAGGTTAAATGGCAGTAAGTAGAAGACAGCCCTAGATGAGCTGTGCTGACCTCCCCTGGAGGTCCTGGAGGAGGACACGGGTGCTTTGTGTTGTGTATGTGTCGGGGGGCTACATGTGAAACACATTCCATGCTGACATGAAAATCTGTCACAGGGCGGGTGCTTTGTGTTGTGTGTGTGTGTCGGGGGGGCTACATGTGAAACACATTCCATGCTGACATGAAAATCTGTCACAGGAAAAGTGGGTGTGCCTAAAGTCAAAGCTCACAGAGCAGCAGCTGGTGCAGGACTGTTGATGGCCCTTCACCGATGCAAAGAAAAGTCAGAATAAATAATAAATGGCTTGTGGGATCAAAAGTGCTCTCGTTTGGAGCCACTGAGGTGGCTTAGGAAATAAAGGCACTGCCTGCCAAGCCTGAAAACCTGAGTTCAGTCCCCAGAACCCACATGGTAAAAGGAGAGGCTAGACTCCCCCACGCTGTCCTCACACCTCCGCAGACTGTGTGCATGCCCCCACATCACACACAATGACTAGCGAAAATTTTTCCATTGCTCTCATTTTGAGAGGAAAGAATAATTGTTCAACACCTCGTAGAACTTTGAAACATCCCTCAAGTGCCCCCCAAAGAAAGAAATTTGTGTGAACATCTTAGGTTTTCAACATTCACTAGGGGTAATGAGAGGTTGAAAAACAGTCTGTTCTGACGTCAAAGGGCCTAAAAGCTGTGACGGAGTTCAACCTGATACAGAGGCATAAATATAGTAATAGTTGAGAAGGGTAAAGGTGCATCACTTGTGGGGTCAATGAGTGGGGTGAGAACTGTTCTCTGAATTATAAGCACTGGAGTTCACTTAATTTCTCCAGACCTAAGCGGTACCAGGCAAAGTAGTTCAGGAGTGGGTGAACGTTGAGCTTTGAAGGCTTTCCTGAAAGAACAGATTCTGGGGGACTGGAGAGATGGTTCAGTGGTTAGAGCCCTGGCTGCTCTTGCAGAGGACCCAGGTTTGAATCCCAGCACCCACATGGTGGCTAACAACCATCTGTAACTCAGTTTTAGGGGATTTGATGCCCTCTTCTGGCCTCCATGGGCCCTAAAGCACATGATACACATACATACATGCAGACATAACACCCATACAAACACATTTTTAAAGAAATCTTCAGCCAGCTGTGGTGATGCACACTTTTAATCACAGTACCTGGGAGGCAGAGGTAGGCAGATCTCTGTGAGTTGGAAGCCAGTCTGGTGTACTTAGTGAGTTCTATGCCAACCAGGTCTACACAGTGAGATCCTGACTCCAAAAAGAAAAGTGTTCTTTTTATTATGTTCTCAAACCTCCAGGTACATGAGAAGCCTTCAGTTCTGCCTGCCAGGAGAGGACATGTATAGCAAGCCCAGGCAGCTGACAGTAATGTAGGTTCCATCAGCCTGTGATGTAAGACATGATCTGTAAGCAGACACACCCACAGAGTCAGCCATGGCCATCAGGATACCCCAGAGAATTTCTGTAAATGAATGTTCTGCAAACTTATATTAAAGCAATTTTCTTTCTCATATTTGCTGGGGGTGGGGGAGCATTTCTTCCAAAGGCTGAATAATTCGAATGAAAAAGGCTGGACTCCAGTGTGACTACTAACCCTTCCCGCCGAAACAGCAAGTGGCCTCTGTCAGATGTGTGCAGCCTCCCGTCAACAGTGGTAATTATGTGGGAAAAAGTGCTCCGTGAAGCTACTCTGGGCTGTCATCCTAAAGGATCCTGGGAACTTGAGCACTGTTAGATGGTGAATTCATCACTCTAAGTAGGACAATGCCTAATGGTCATGAGAAAGTGAGGCAAATACTCGACATTGAATCTCTTTTATGGTGTCTTTGCAGAAATGGAGGGACGCCTACACAATCCTCACTTCAGGAAGGTAGTGGAAAGGGCAGCAGAGACCTTTAGTGAAATGGCCTTCCAGCGGTGACGTGGTGCTGGGTCATTAACACCAAGTCTCTCTCCAGGTGGAGAAACTGAGTCCTAGAAAAGACATTTCCCCCAAGCTCACAGAGCTGTCAGAGACAGAGCAGGACCATGCAGACAATGTCGGGAGTGTCTTTCTTACAGCGAGGCCACATGACAAGCCAGATCTGCAGTCCCCACACAGTGGGATGTACAGCATTACGCTTGATCTCTCTGCAACTCTGTGAGCAAAATTTGGTTTTCCTATTTGCATAAATACAAGACCTAAGGCTCAGAAGGCTTAACTGACATGTTGGCACAGCGCACACCTACATCTGCCCAAGGAACTGAGTTGGTTTCTTCTGCCGTGATGTTTACCTTGCAGACAGAACCCACAGGAAATGCTTCCTCCCTTCCCCCACTGTTCGTTTCCAGGAGAATGCAACCATCAAAAGAAGGTAGCTGTTCATCAACCACTTACTCAGCAAACACACTAATCACCTGCTATGTTTCACACAATGATCTAGGTCACAGAGACACAACAGGAATAGACAAACTTACTCCATCATGGAGACAGGGAACAGACTGTGTAACGTTAGGTGGTGGTAGATGGTAAAAGGAAGATTAAGTAAGGGAAGGGGATGGAGGGGACCTGACGATCAGTTGCTCTCATCTTCTGAGCAGAGCAGCAGGAGCAGATCCTGCACAGGAATCTATGATGATCCATAAGAGGCCTGTCCTAGTTTGTTCTTCATTGCTGTGACAAAATACCCTGACCAATACCAACTTGGGGAGGAAAGGGTTTATTCAGCTTACATCTCCCAGGTCGCAATTCATCAGGGAGCCCAAGGTAGGAACTCAGGGCAGGAACCTGGAGGCAGGAGCTGAAGCACAGGCCATGGAGGAACGCTGCTTACTGGCTTGCTCCCCAGGCCCCTGCTCAGCCTGCTTTCTTATGCAACACAGGCCCACCTGCCCAGGGGTGGCACCACCCACAGTGTGCTAGGCCCTCCCACATCACTCATCAAGATGCCCCTCAGACATGGCCACAGGCCAGTCCAATAGGGGAAATTCCCCGACCAAGTCTCCCTCAACCCAGGTGTGTCAAGTTGACACTAAAGCTATCCAGCACACTTGTCAACTTGACACACAAACATCACTATTAAACCATAAGCTTTCCAATTTTGTCCCCAAATATGATGTTAATCCACAATATAAGACAGTACAACCTTAAAAAAACCCCACAGTCCTTAAAAAATTCAAACACTTAAAAGTTCATAGTCTCTTTTAAAAGTCTCTTAACTGTGGGTAGGTGTATATAAAATCCAAAACAAGTACTGTTTTATTTCAAAGGGAAGAATCTGGCACACCTAAGCAAAACCAAAGTCCAGCAAAGTATCTCAAGGCTGGACATCTTGGAGTCACTCATGATCTTCTCGGCTCCAAAGGGTACTGGCAGCTCCACTGCTCTGACTCTGCAGTCTACAGCACACTCAGCTCATCTCGCAGACCCAGACCAGCTCCATTCCACACCTACCGCTGTCCTTGGTGGTCGTCCCATGGTCCCGGCATCTCCAAAAAGCTGGGGTCTCCACTGAAACTAATGGCTGCTTCTTGCCTCTCTGGGTGCAAAGCCTCAGAGTCTCTCCGTGACCCCTTCAATCCTGGGGTCTTAGAACTATGCAGGACACTCTCACACATTACCAAGTCCAATTTCAGCTTGAGTTGGAGGCTTGGGTCTCCTTTGAACCACGGCTTCTGTGTGCTGATCCTGAGGAAGTACTTCTCAGAAGATTCTGCCACAATGATGCTGGTCTTTTACTATTCACAGCTGATTTTTCAGCCCCAGCTAACCAGAACCAACTGTCCCAATAGAGTAAAGGTTTCACTTTAGTGGTGCTGGTCTCTTCTTAATCACAACCGCAAAAGCCCTGAGAGTCTCCGCTTCCCTTTGAAGCTTCACAAGCCAGGCCTCCATCGTCTACAACTCTTTCAGGATAACTGTTCCAAGCTCCACAGCAACAAACTCTGAGCACGCAACGGCTTTTCCGGCCCAAAGTTCCAAACACTTCCACAGTCCTCCCCAAAACACCAAAGTCAGGTCTGTCACAGCAATATCCCACTCTCGGTACCAATTTCTGTCCTAGTTTGTTCTTCATTGCTGTGACAAAACACTCTGACCAGTACCAACTTGGGGAGGAAAGGGTTTATTTGTCTTACATCTCCCAGGTCACACACAGTTCATCAGGGAGCCCAAGGTAGGAACTCAGGGCAGGAACCTGGAGGCAGGAGCTGGAGCACAGGCCATGGAGGAACACTGCTTACTGGCTTGCTCCCCAGGCCCCTGCTCAGCCTGCTTTCTTATGCAACACAGGCCCACCTGCCCAGGGGTGACACCACACACAGTGGGCTGGGCCCTCCCACATCACTCATCAAGAAGATGCCCCTCAGACATGGCTACAGGCCAGTCCAATAGAGGCAATCCCCCAATTGAGGCTCCCTCAACCCAAATGTGTCAAGTTGATACAAAAGCTATCCAGCACAAGGCCCAACCTCGCAGATTCTTAGAAGTCCACAAACTGTACTGGGTATTTTCAATTGGATAAATAAACAAAAAAGCATAAACAGAATATTTCCTGAAAGAAAATTCTACAGACTTCCTTTTAAAAAATTTTAAAACAGGGACTGGAGAGACGGCTCAGCAGTTAAGAGCACTGGCTGCTCTTGGAGAGGACCAGGGATCAATTCCTAACACCCAGGTGGCAGATAACAACCACCCGTAACTCCAGTTCCAGGGGATCCAATGCCTTCTTCTGACTTCTGCAGGCATTGCACAACACGGGTGTACCTACATACATGCAGGCAATACACTGAAACACATAAAAATAATTAAAAAAAAATTTTTAATCTTAAACCAGACCATCAGCCAGGCATGGTGGCACATGCCTGTAATCCCAGCATCAAGAGGCAGAGAGGCAGCAGATCTCTGTGAGATCTGGCCAGCCTGGTCTACAAAGCCAGTTCCAGACCAGCCAGGGCTACAAGGAGATTCTGTCTCAAAAAATAATAAACAAATTAATTCTAAAAAGTAGACTGTCAACTGAGAAAATTCTATCAGAACTTGATCATAAATCCTAACTGGCACACATTCTGCCTTGCAGCACACCATCTAAGGATTCCCTGATTGCAACTGTGATGTTGGACTGAAGAAAACCAAGAAACCAGAAAAATACGTGCCCTTTACCATGTCCCAGAGCCTTCCTTGTTCGCACAACTCCTTACCTGCACACCCCACAAGATCTCCTAGCAGCTGCCTCACTGTGGTCCTTCTCAAAGCCTTTGGCTCCGATCTCAAGACCTTCTTCAGAGAATCACAGCTCCCAAATTTACTCTCCTGTTTGGCGGTATATTATTTACTCCTCAAGCAAACCTGACACACAGTGGTTTTCATTTTATAGATGGAGAAATTACAACTTGTATAGGCCCAGCATCATGTGTGTAGGTCCAGTGTCATGTCTCTGTAGGCCCAGCATCATGTGTGTGTAGGCCCAGCGTCATGTGTGTGTAGGCCCAGTGTCATGTGTGTGTAGGCCCAGCGTCATGTGTGTGTAGGCCCAGTGTCATGTCTGTGTAGGCCCAGCATCATATGTGTGTAGGCCCAGCATCATGTGTGTATAGACACAGCATCATGTATATGTAGGCCCAGCATCATGTCTGTGGCCACCTACTCTTCCTCTGTCTATTGTAACATGCTAAGTGACCAGCTATTAACTGTCTAAGTAGCCGGGCACGAAGGCTTATGCCTGGAATCCCAGCACTGGGGAGGCTGAGGCAGGAGGATCTCCAGGAGTTCAATGTATATTTTTAAATGACAGTTCAATGTCTCTAAGAGAGTCACAAAATACATACAAAGTTGACCCCTTTACTTCCTTTAATGCATTCCTTAACAGCGAGTTCAAGTAACCAGCAATAGAAAATATATTTGTTAAAGTATCTGAATATGTAACAGCAGACGGTTTTCTTTTCATCCTTCCCTAAAGAACATGGTGTGACAGTTATTCGAACTGTGTTTGCATTGTACTCAGTATGATAAATAAGCTAGAGATGACTGACAGCATACAGAGCTCACATCTCCATCAAATGAAGATGCTACCCTGTTCTGTGTAAGACCCTAGAGCACCACCAGATCCTGGTATGGGAAGAGGGAACCCATTCCTCACAGATGTTGAAGGAAGGGTGACTGAGTGAACTTTGAAAACATCACTGTTTACAAATTTCTTGCACATTTAATATCATAATGACAGGGCAGAAGGAGAAGAAAATACGTTACTGACCTTTTCTAGTAACTTCTGTTTCTTGTGTAGCTTTATCTTTTTAAAATGTGCCATTTATAATTGTTAAACTCTGATTAATTTGAAAAATATGTAACAGAATAGAGAGGGTATCAACCTGTATGTTTGGGATTATTTTTAATTAATTCTATTTTAATTAATAATAAATTAATAGTTTATTATTATTATTGGGAGAGGAGTTGAGACAGGGTCTCCCTGTAGCCCCAGCTGGCCTGGAACTCACTATGTACATCAAGCTGGTCTGGATCTCACAGAGATCCACCTGCCTCTGTCTCCCAAGTGCTGAGATTAAAGATGTGCACCACCATGCCCGGCCATATCTGGAACGCCTTACCTGAGAATATTATGTTTATCTTTCCCTGAAAATAGAAGCAGAGAGCATGGCAAACATGTTTATAAGTGAAAAACAAAGACAGTGTTTAAAGTACGTGACAGATTAGAGCTAATCGATATTGGTCTGGCTAACCTGGGGTCTGGTTTTCTAGTACTGCCCAATTTTATCTCCCTGGGTGAATTAATCAGTGCTCATAACAGTTCCATGAAGACAATCTTCGACCTCATTTAGTCCTCACGATACTGCAAGGTGAGACTTATGATCCTCTTCTCACAGATGAGATAACTCAGCTTCCAGGAACTGGAATAAACTTCCAGGAAGAAGGTCAGCATCTGGGTCCAGGGGGGCACCTCCCCAGGCTGTGCTCTTAAACACTCTAAGGCTCTTTCTGGGCCTCTCTTTCAGTACAAAAGCCCAAGACTTGCCCTATCTCCCCAGGGCAGGGGACCCAAGTCTGCCCAGGTTTGGTCATTTGGGAAAAGTATGCTACAGAGACAAACACTAAGAACATTCTGTCACTTCTAAGAATAAGGATGAATCATCCTTTTCTGCACGGCTCATTCTAATTAATATGCGGATGACACACGCCCCTCGTAAAATCGCCTTTGTCTTACCATTTTTTAATCAATGTATTATAGTGCCAACAGTCTCTTTGGGTTGAAGTACATTTATCTGGAGAAGTGTCATCAAGGATGGCGTAAACAGCAACAGTTATTTTTGAAAGAATTATTTTCTCCATCTGTTCAAATCTGTACTGTTTACTGCCCTGCAGCAGGTGATATTATCTCCCCTAATTCCCAGCCTTAAGTTTTCATACTTAGCTCCATCCCCCGCCCTTTATTAAGTGATCTGGACCCGTTTTATAGTTCTTCAACTAGTTTCGCCTGACTGTGGTCTTAGTCATAAAAAAATTTAATGCCAGCCGTGGTGGCACACGCCTTTAATCCCAGCACTCGGGAGGCAGAGGCAGGCAGATCTCTGTGAATTCAAGGCCAGCCTGGTCTACATAGTGAGCTCCAGGACAGCTGGGGCTACAGGGAGACCCTGTCTCAAAAAGACAAAAAAAAAACAATCATAAGCCTGGATTTTTTAAATACTGTACAGATTGGCCACAAAGAAGCTGGCAGCCTCTTGTACCACGTTCACTCTCAGCAGCACAAATCACCACCATGGTAAAGACCTGGAAACAACCAAACACCGCAGAGCGAGTATTCCTCCTGAAGGGCTTCCAGCATCGGAGCACCTGCCCCTCTGATGCACACAAATAACTTCCGTTATTGTTAATGACACCTATACATGCACAGAGCCCATCATTGCTAATAGCAGCTAAGTGCACGCAAAAGGGGGGAATTCAGTGAAATCTGTCTTAGAAACCACCCAGGAGAATAGAAGAATCAGCTGCCTGCTAGAGAGTGTTCTAAATTAAAAGCAGAGCTGCACTGAACTGGAAACCACAGGGGGATGTTAAACTCAGGAGCGGCGGGAATTAGCCTTCTCCTTCTCCCTCAGCTCCAGTGACTTGTCCTCCCCAGTCTTGGGTGTTGGTGGGAGCCGGTGACCTTGTGGTTTCCTCATGAAATGATCGGGAAATGAATTTCACACTTCCGTTGACTCACATGGTGGGCTTGGGGGAAAGTAAAAGTGAACCTGGACAGTTATGTCACAGCATATGGGAAGCACCTGTCATGTGGTATCTTGAATGACACTGTGAACCAGGGTGGAAGGGTAAAACATTATTATAAAATTTTATCTTTCACTTACCAGTCCTGAAAAAATAAATCTGTTCTCTTACAACATTATTGTAAAAGACAGCGAAAAATTAGCCTGAATATGATTTCCATTTACCCTCTGTGAACGCAGAAGCTACTTTCGATACCTCAGACCCACAGGATTTTGTCTTCATTGAGCCTTTTTGTTTTACAGGCAAGCATGTATGTCAAAGAAACTCCGGGACCACAGAGCACATGACACTGGATGCAGAATCAAGACCGTTCCGACCCTGGATCCGGTGCTTTAGCGTTCAGAACGTAGGCTCCCAGAGACAAGCTCCTGCATCTGGCACACTGGTCTCCGGAGACCAGACACACGGATGGAGAGAGGCGCTGCTAAGCCCAGGGGGAAGGTGCTGGAACTCTGGAGCAGGGGGACTAAGTGTTCCGCAGGGTGCTCAGTACTTACATGCTCCAGTTATTTCCAAAAATAGTTTCAGACACAGATCTAACAAGTGCTTTATTTTCAAAAGGTATAAGAGATGGATCACGGGAATAGAAAATGCCTCATGTCATAAAACAAGCCTGGATGACTTTTCTGTCCAACCGCCCACTTCCTCTTGTCCCAGGCAGTGAGCTGTCCTTCTGATGCCTCTGCTGCGTGTGGGAAACACATTGTTTTTGTTCTGTTTCATACACAGCTGTTGTTTGGCTCTGTTCCAATCTGATGATGCACACAGAGGTGGACAGAGAACACTAGAGGGCCAGGGGTCATTTCTTCGCAAGGCCTTTCCCTACAGAAAGTTCTGTCTGAACTTTCTCTCCCTCCCTGCAAGAGGTTTCTTGATGTTTAAGCTTTCAGATCCTCTGCTCCCTATGAACTTGAATATCAGGCCTGAGGGCAGTGATACACATTCCATCCTGGCCCAGATGTTCGACATTTCCTGTTTATTATCCGCAATAACTACAGCACCTACCCCACCTAGTTCCAGGAAGTTGATATACTTGCAGGTTCAAACGGTGCAGGTTGGGCTTATTGGGCAGCTGCCTGTGCCAGTCCTAGTCAGACATTTCCAGAATATGAATAGCAAACACAGCACAAATGGAGGGTGGATGAACAGTGTGCAGGTGAGAAAGAGCAGAGAGAAGAGGAGGAAGAGGAGGAAGAGGAGGAAGGGGAGGAAGGGGAGGAAGGGGAGGGGAAAGGAGGCAGCACCTCAGCACAGAGCTGGAGAGGGTGGGGCGGCCAGAAGATGGTTTTACTCTCAACTCAGCCTTCTCTGCTGTGTTTAATGAACTGAACACATTCTCTCTCTACTTCTTCATCTGTCAGGGGAGGAGAAAAGACAGCACACCCCATCTCACCCTGTTACCACAGCGTTGGCTGACTTAGGTAATACCTGAAGATACTTGATAAACCCTAAAGCATTAATATAGAAATCACAGTATTCTGATAGCTTAACAAAGTACAAGATCAGAGACAAAACCACACTGGAGGGATCACCTTCTGTAAGGCTGATGACAGAACCCAGGACCTTGCACACGAAAGGCACCGCACCACTGAGCTATACCCTCCAGCCCTCAGAACACACCTGGACGGCCTCTGAACAGGAGCCTGATTTGCAACGAGCGCCCTTCATCCAATACCATCTGTGGTGGTTTGAATGAGAATGTTCCCCATAGACTCAGATATTTGAGCACTTGGTCAGTTGGTGGCGCTGTGAATGTTACGGAACCTTCCAGAGGTGTCACTGGGGTTTTGAGAGTTCCTAGCCTGGTCCCAATTCCGGTCTTTCTCTCTGCTTTCATTTGCCATTGGAGATGTGAGCGCTCAGCTTTCTGTATTCGCAGCCCACGCCGCTATGATGACAAAAGACGTTACACCCAAGAAACTCTTCCTTCTGTAAGTTGCCTTGGTCATAATCACAGCAACAGAAAAGTCATGAATGTACCATCTGTTCTGGTTTACTTTCAATTGTTGTGACAAAACACTGACCAATACCACCTTGGGGAGGAAAGGGTTTATTTGGCTTACATCACTGAGGGAGCCCAAGGTAGGAACTCAGGGCAGGAACCCAGGAACCCGGAAGCAGGAGCTGGAACACAGGCCATGGAGGAACGCTGCTTACTGACTTGCTCCCCTGGCTGCTCAACCTGCTTTCTTATGCAACGCAGGCCCACCTGCCCAGGGGTGGCACCACCCACAGTGGACTGGGTCCTCCCACATCACTCAACATCAAGAAAATGCCACACGGACATGGCCACAGGCCAGTCCAATGAGGGCCATTACCCCAATAGAGGCTCCTCTACCCAGGTATGGTGTCAAGTTGACAGCTAAAGCATCCAGCACACCGTCTTTACCCTGCTTGCAAAGCAACCCAAGGCATACCAAAAACTTGATGTGAAAAACAGTCCGCTTTGTGCCAATGCAGGGGTGGGGATATACTCTGATGACATTTTTCAAAATTACATAGAAGAAAATGTCCTGGATTAAAAACAAAGTGGCTTCGAACTAGACTAGAAATTATTTCTGCTCTTCCACAGAAGATTTATACCAAGGAGCAAAGACGGGGCTGTGGGAGGGGACGCCCCCAAAGGCCACACTTTACGTAGTGGCTGCTCCACTGCGAAGGTGCAGAGCCTCCCTGACTCCCACACTACCTGTAGCAGAGGTGGGACTCGAAGGGATGCTCTGGGTCCTGAAGTAAGGTGGCTTGTCACTTTATGGCATGTCACAAGCTTGCTTTTATTGAACTTCTATAAATGTTACATATTTTTTCCGATCCATTCTTTTCCTGCAATGAGCTGCGATCACTTTGAAGGCAGTCACCGTTCTTCATTTCCCTCTGAGCCCAGTACAAACCAGAGTAGCAGCTCAGCTAACAATCAATTCACTTATGTATTCAATAGATTTAAAACCATGTAGACACAAGCTATTTTATAGAGGTGTAGGCACAGTTTATGTATTAAAATAGTTGTATAATTGATCATTTGCATAATTAATTAATTCTTCTGAGTGTAAACAAGTGCCCACAAAGCCAAATGGAACAGTTGATTCTGTAACAAGCATGAGATGTGCCAAGCAGAGCGGGACACTTGCTACTCACACCCCCGAAGCATTCTTGCAGCTCTGCCTAAAAGATGGAGGCTTGGTCTTCAGACACTTTAGGACAACCTCTTCCACGATAAAATGTTGAGATAATTGCTTTACTTCTAAGAAATACTGTTTCTTGCCATTGCATTTAATGGTTTACTTTTCTTTGATTTGGAGTTGACGTTTCTTCTTTTGGTCATGTTAGCATTTGCATAAAATAGGCACTCACTACCTACTTTTGAGATCTTAAAGATAAACCACTTCCTGTAGGAAGACAACACTATTCCTTCACTGTTACTTAACTCTTAGGAATTTATTAAACGGGATAGGCTTCCAGAGCTGAAATTCTGTAAACACATGATTTGGCAACTTGCTAATATCAATATCTCTAATCTGTTTATTATCTGTAATTTCTTTTTTTGCAAGACCTAAATCTGATGTAGTCTGACATGAATATTTTCTTTATATTTAAAACACCCTATTTAAGCTGCTGGAGAGATGGCTCAGAGGTTAAGAGCGCTGGCTGCTCTTGCAGACGACCCAGGTTCAATTCCCAGCACCCACATGGTGCCTAACAACCAGTTCCAGGGGAGTTGGCTCCCTCTCCTGACCGACTCAGGCATGGCATGACACGGGTGCACTTACACACATGCAGGCAGTACACTCATACACATAAAATAAAAATAAAAGCAATAAAATTTTTTTAAAGGCTCACTTAATAGTGGTTGCAAATCGATGCACATTGGAGATTGGGCATTGAATATCCAACTCTGGTTCCAGGTGCTGTTTCCCTCGTTCAGAGGATGAGGGAAGGAGGTTTTGGGAGGTTAATTGTTAAGTTCAGGTTCAGACGGTGATCAAAGGGAAGAGTTAGAACTTTGAACCCAAACTGCAGAGTCAGAGGTTAAAGGAGACGTGTCCCTTGGCACGGGATGGGTGGGCACAGTAGCTTGAGGTCCGCTTGCTTTTGTGCACGCCTCCCTTTCCTCTGCTTCTGTGGCACCCTTGGCTCCCTGGCTCAGGGCAGGCCATGAGACTGATAGGCGTTTTGCTATCCTAAGGATGCTTCACACTCCCTGTAGACCCCCGAGATCCACGTGACGCTGATGCTCATGTGCTCTTTGGTCTTCCTGGACGTGATGAGGACACATCCAGATGTAAGAACTCTCTCAGGTTAGGTGTGCTCAGACCCATGGGTAGAATATTACTGCTATTTCTAGGTAAGCTGCGTGATGTGAGATGACAAAGACCACATGACTGGGTGTCACCTTCAAGGACAGACATTTCCTAGTTAAGGATGGATGTCACCTTCACAAGTTCACTCCCCAGGACTTTTGATAAGGTCCCCATGCTGTATCTTGGAATGTGGGAAATGGCTTGAGGGGATAAGCTGAAGAATCAAACAAAGAAATTGTTCAGAGGGGTGAGAAGGTGCTTCCACCTACATAAATCCTCAACAAAACTCACTTCTCATCAAAGACCTCTATAATGGAAAGACCGAGTTGATCATCAGCTTTATCAAAGCGACACAGTGCTAGCCATGATAAACTAATTAGGAAGAAACAACCAGGAAAATCTAAATCAAAGGCCGTTCTGCAAAGCAACTGCTTTATCCTCTTTAGAACTGGCAAAGTCATAAAAGACCAAAGAACCCGAGAAGAGTGTGCAGAGGACCAAATTAAAATACACAGAAGCCTAAGGAATATTCCATGAACAGCGACACACGGCTTCCACAGGGAAATTCTTCAGACACTGGAAAACAGAGCCAGCGTGTGATCCAGCAATCTCAGTCCTGGTGTGTGTGTCCAGGAGACAAACTCAGCACCTCAGAGCTGGTTCACCCGTGTTCACAGGCACACTACTCACACAGTCAGCCACAAAAACAACCTAACTCCAGAGATGAATGAGTGAAGCAAATGTACCAGTACATAAGCGTTTGCAGTAACAATGTCAGTCAGCCTTCAAAAGAAAGTGTGGTATCAGTGACATGCATGAGGCTGGGAGGTAGAGTGCTCAGTGAAAATCCCAAACTTAGAAAGACAGACACCACATTATCTCACTTTATGAGACATCTAAAGAACCCAAACGTGGGGCTGGAGAGATGGCTTAGCAAGTAAGAGCACTGACTGCTCTTGCAGAGGACCCAGGTTCGAATCCCAACACCCACATGGCAGCTAACAACTGTCCGTAACTCCAGTTCCAGGGGATCTGACAGCCTCTTCTGTCCTTCACAGGTATTGCACAACACAGGTGCGCTTATCTACATGCAGGCAATACACGCATACACATAAAATAAAAATAATAAAATATTAAAAAGAAAGTTTCAAAATAATGTTCTGGGGACTGGAGAGGTGGTTTAGAAGTTAAGAGAACTGGTTGCTGTAGAGAACCTTTAACTCCAGCTCCAGGGGATCTGACACCCTCTTCTGGACTCCAAAGTTTCCTGGACTCATATACACACACATTTATACTCTCTGTCTCTGTCTCTATATCTCTCTCTTCTCTCTCTCCTCTCTCTCCTCTCTCTCTCTCTCTCTCTCTCTCTCTCTCTCTCTCTCCCCCTCCCTCCCTCCCTCCCTCCCTCTCTTTTCTTTGCCTTTTTGAGACACAGTCTCCCTGTAGCCCCAGCTGACCTGGAAATTGTTATGTAGACCAGGCTGGCCTTGAACTCACAAAGATCTGCCGTTCCAGGGGATCCGACAGCCTCTTCTGTCCTTCACAGGTATTGCACAACACAGGTGCGCTTATCTACATGCAGGCAATACACGCATACACATAAAATAAAAATAATAAAATATTAAAAAGAAAGTTTCAAGTTTCAAAAAAAAAAAACCAAACTCACAGCAATGGAAAGGGTAGTTACAGGGGCCTGGGACCGGGTGGGGGAATAGGGGTGCAGTCACAGGGTGCAAGCTTGCAAGGGTCAGGTGGGTAACTAACGCAGCACTAAGGTATCATATGGCAATCAGAGTTAATAAAAAGATACTGCATATGCTTGAAAGGTTCTAAGAGCATCCATCTTAACCACCCTTAGCCATGTACACACAGACAGGTAGCCATGTGGGGTGGTGGATCCATAAATTAGGTTAACTGCAATCATTACACATGCATACATAAATTGTAATATTGTGTGGTACACATCAACCGCACACAATGCTTACTTGGCACGTTAGCATTAACAAAGCTGAGAAAAAGAAGGAGATTAAAAGAATCTTGTAGCTGCCTACATACATGCAGCCATGCACTAACATGTATGAAACAGGGCTGTGATTAGCCAAAAGCAAACAGATGGTTATGCACACACAGATTTTATAAAAGCTTTGTATGTTGCCGGGTATGGTGGTGCACGCCTTTAATTGCAGCACTCGGGAGGCAGAGGCAGGCAGATCTCTGTGAGTTCAAGGCCAGCCTGGTCTACATAGTGAGTTCCAGGACAGCTGGGGCTACAGGGAGACCCTGCCTCAAAAAGACCAAAAAAAAATCATGTATGTCTATAAGTGCATTTGTACACCGAAAATGGTACATATCTTGTAAATGGCGAGGGGGCAAATGAACAGGAAAAAGGAGATGTTGGTAAAGATATGGAGAGTTTCATTCTTTATCTTTTGACTGTCCTTTTTAATGATGCAACAATGAGCCATAGGAAGCTGGATTAAACCAGTCGTAGGCTGTTCCTCAGAAAGCAGATCCTGAAATGAGCCTTCTTCTGAGGCTAGAGAGGATGGAGCCAGGCTGCAGGCTAAGGGCAGCTCTGGCTAACCCCACGGGAACTCTCCAGAGCTGTCACCTGTCATCTCTGTGCCTTGCCTCTTTCTGTCAGGGGATTTCAGCCTCCCTGGGAAGGCAGCAACTCAGCAAGGGGCATCCAGCCATGCTTCTGACCTACCAGTCCGTCCTCAAACTGCACAATATTTTCTTTCAGCAGTAATATTGCTTCGCAAAATATTTGCTTTAGTTGAATTTGGGGTTTTAATTCCAACTGCTCAGTAAGAAAAGCAGTAGGTTTACTGCCCTCTTCACCAGGGCCTGTCACAAACATGCGCTGGCATTAGTCCTTAGATGCTAATAATCCCCCTTGGTATTTCTTTGGCCCTGCCAAGGACTGGATTGTCTCTCCCTGTAATCCAAACATGGACGCTCTAATCCCCCATGCTGCTGTGTTTGGAGACACTGTCATTAGGAGGTTACTGGGTTAAGTGAAACCATGAAGACCAAGCTCTCCCCGAGTAGTAAAGGCCACGTGAGAGCAGAGCAGCCCTCACCAAGCCTATAAGACAGCTCTTGTCCCAAAGGGAGCACTAGACTGTGGTCTTGGACTAGCCAACCTCAAAACTGAGAGATGAAAACTCCTCTTATTTAAGCCTTTCTTACGTGGTATCGTGTTGTAGCAGCCTGAGCTGATTACGGTGGGGCTTAAATTAACAGTCAGATCCTAAACCTGCCAAATAATTTGGCTGCATAATGGACCGTTGTCAGAAGGACATGATTTTATACAGGACGTGATTAAATCTCTCAGTGAGTCTGTGCTGGAGAGAAGTCAGCAGGTCCTGTATTCTCAAGTGTCTGACTGGCTGTCTATACTTTTACATTGTTATTTTTGTTTGATTTCACCTTTTCCTGCTTAAACAAATCACTGGAATATGCTATTGGAAACCTCTTAGAATTGGGGTTAATATGTCACATTGTTTTACGATTTTGGAGTCATCGTGACTAAAGCGCGCTAGGCTCCTGAGGCAGACTGGTTCAAGTTCTTTACCTTGGACCTGAGGAGACCGTGGTTACTGCAGTGGAGTCTAGTAACAGTAATGCTCACATCACGGTCAGGATGCTTGGAGTGTGTGTGTGTGTGTGTGTGTGTGTGTGTGTGTGTGTGTACACATGCACAGGTGCATACATGTGTGCATGCGTACATAGGTGTATGCATGTATGTGCGACTGTGCCCACATATGTGCACATGTATGTCAGAGGGAAAAAGATGCCCTTGAAGAAAACTACAGTTGAAACCAGGCTCCCAAAATGCAGGCATGGGTCAGGCAGACGTCCCCACTCTGTGACTACAACTGTCTCCTGGAGTCAAGGGTTATTAGCATGAGCAGTGAACTGGCCCAAAAGAATAAACTGATCCATCATTAGCTGGAAGACAGAAAGCAGACACATCTTAGTAGGTGAGTTAAGGTATGACTCCCCTAGGCTGAAAGTGGAGGGTGTGCCATCTCAGGAAACATCTGAACTGGCCGACCTGACAGATTAACTAGAATGTACACTGATGCCCACTACTCCCAGATTGTCAGGCTCTCCCCTGCAGCAGTGCGTGGGTGCAGGCCAGAATCATGAGGACTAAGCTGTCTTTAGCAACACTTCACAACACAGAATTTTAAGTGGTCCCATTAGACCAACTACATTGTCCAGGTTTTACCCAGGAGTTTAAAGTACAGAATTCAGTATTTGGAATTCCCCATCCCATATAATCATTTAGAACGCCCTCCCGGAAATTATCTGTAGTAGTCCATTTCCAATAAGGTGTCA
>NW_008348806.1:29339-30871 GCF_000622305.1 Nannospalax galili
GTGTGTGTGTGTGTGTGTGTGTGTGTGTGTGTGTGTGTGTGTACACATGCACAGGTGCATACATGTGTGCATGCGTACATAGGTGTATGCATGTATGTGCGACTGTGCCCACATATGTGCACATGTATGTCAGAGGGAAAAAGATGCCCTTGAAGAAAACTACAGTTGAAACCAGGCTCCCAAAACGCAGGCGTGGGTCAGGCAGACGTCCCTACGCTGTGACTACAACTGTCTCCTGGAGTCAAGGCAATGGTCTGGGGTTATTAGCATGAGCAGCGAACTGGCCCAAAAGAATAAACTGATCCATCAGTTGGAAGACAGAAAGCAGACACATCTTAGAAGGTGAGTTAAGGTATGACTCCCCTAGGCTGAAAGTGGAGGGTGTGCCATCTCAGGAAACATCTGAACTGGCCGACCTGACAGATTAACTAGAATGTACACTGATGCCCACTACTCCCAGATTGTCAGGCTCTCCCCTGCAGCAGTGCGTGGGTGCAGGCCAGAATCATGAGGACTAAGCTGTCTTTAGCAACACTTCACAACACAGAATTTTAAGTGGTCCCATTAGACCAACTACATTGTCCAGGTTTTACCCAGGAGTTTAAAGTACAGAATTCAGTATTTGGAATTCCCCATCCCATATAATCATTTAGAACGCCCTCCCGGAAATTATCTGTAGTAGTCCATTTCCAATAAGGTGTCACTCTTGATTGAAGCCTAACTCACCTAGCAAGAAAATAAAAAGAAAAAAAAAGACATCTTAGCATGATACTTGCAGATCTTTCTAGGAAGAAATGGTTCTGAAAACAAGAGACCATCTTCTCCTCAAACAACTCTGCTCCCAGCCAAAGCTCTAAAGGGTCATCTATTCATAACAGGTGTGTGACACTGTCGCTGACCTCTGAAAGGTGACGGCGGTGTGGGAAAGAAGAGGAACTCGGTTTGGCAGGATCTACCTCCTCGTGGTCTGCAGTGCTCAGCACTAAGCTGCTGCCGGTTCTCTTCGGTCCTCAGTTTGTCTTCCTAGAGCTGCCCACACCTCATCTCAGAAATAAGAAAGCCCACTGCGTGCGTCACCGCGAAGCTGAAATCCTTCCAGACAGCAAATGTTTACTGAGCCGCTACTTTGTGCCCCTGGGGGGCGGCTTGTGAGAAAGACACCGCTTCACCTTCAGCAAACCACTGTCTAGCCGGAGAGGAAAGGAAGCAAACAACTACAAAATCAGGTGAGGGCAGAGAAAAACGGAGAGAGCTAGAGCTGCCGCAGAAGAGGACGAGGGCCGTCCAACTCTGAGCTGAAAGAGGTCATTCAAAGGCAGGAGACAGGACGGTCTGGGCTGCAAGTGAGGGTGGACATTGGACTGAAGAAGGTACGTGTGGAGCTGGAGAGATGGCTCAGCGCTTTAGAGCACTGACTGCTCTTGCAGAGGACCCGGGTTTAATTCCCAGCACCCACATGGAGGCCAACAACTGTTAGTAACTCCAGTTCTAGGTGTGATACCTTCTTCTCACTCCCACAGACACTGCACAAC
>NW_008348806.1:31439-58425 GCF_000622305.1 Nannospalax galili
CAAACAGTTTAAGGTGGTGACGGCTTGTTCTTGGGGGCGGTGGGGAGCTGGCCAAGAAGGATGAAGACCTTGCGCTGAGGACTGCACTTGTGGGGGCTGCCTGGATGCACTGTGAAGTCACTCAGAAGGGGAGAGTGAAAGAGAGAAACAGTTTAAGGTGGTGACGGCTTGTTCTTGGGGGCGGCGGGGAGCTGGCCAAGAAGGATGAAGACCTTGCGCTGAGGACTGCACTTGTTGGGGCTGCCTGGATGCACTGTGAAGTCACTCAGAAGGGGAGAGTGAAAGAGAGAGAGGGCTTCTCCTGGGGACGGATCTGATGTGGAGATGGGGTCAGGACGTGGAAGGCGGGCTTTCTCCTGGGGACGGATCTTACTCCTCAGCAGGAGACCCTCTCTCTGCATGCCGATTAAAATTTAATCCCCATTTGAACTGAGCTTACTGTAATAGTGTTTGTGGATAATAAGCCTCTCTCCCTTTCTCTTTTCAAAGTCAGCTGTGTTTTGTGTGGATAGCTGGGCCTCCACTACAGCTGCTTCACATCAATCTTGCATGAACACCAACAAAAAAAGTGCATGTGCCAGCAGAAGGTGAGGGCCGCACTGAGCCTCCACCCAGGATGGTCACCCTGATGTGTAATCAATCAACAGGAAAGGTGTGCCTTTTGCAGAGTCTCTCCAAGAGGTCACTTTCGTAGGTGTGATCAATCTCCCCCTGCTGATCCTGTTATAGCGATTACCACTGAAGCCTCACAGCTTCTCCACCGGAGAGAGCAGAGCTGTCTTGTCAGGTTAGATTGCCTGATTGCATAATTCACTGTAAACTCACCTCATAGGTAAGAAGCAATTGGAAATTTTAAAACACCGCTGAAAAGCATTCTGCTTGGGGGTGGAATGATGCAACGAACTGTGCCAGTGACTCTCACCGTCAGCAACAGTCAGCAGATCATAGCTCCATGTATGGGGAGGGGGATCTTCCGTGCTTTGTGGCCTGAAACATTCTTGCCCGGCTAAGTCAGTAGTATTTGTTCTTGTGACCTTTGAAGGAGGTAGAAAACTCGTTTAAAGAGTTAATGTGTGTTACCCAATATTTCATCTGTGCGCTCCTTCTAGTCCCCCCACCCCCGACTGCTTCCCAAGGCAGAGTACAATTGTGAACATCATTCTGAGTGTAACTGCAGCAGTGTTTCTGGGCTAGATTGGAGTTCCTTTGGTTTTGCTTTGGTTTGGGTGGTTGTGTGTATATGTATGTGTGTGTCTGTGTGTCTATGTGTCTGTATGTGTGTGTGTGTGTATGTGTCTTTCTGTGCATGTATGTGTTTGTGTGTATGTGTGTGTTCTTGTGTGCATTCCTGTTTGTATGTGTTCCTGTGTATGTTCCCATGTGTTCTATGTGTATGTTCATGTGTGTATTCCTACGTGTTCCTGTATGTTCCTGTATATGTATGTGTATATTCCTGTGTATGTGTTTATGTTCTTGTGTGTGTTCATGAGTGTATTCCTGTTTGTATGTGTGTTCCTGCATGTGTTTATGCACCTGTATATGTGTGTGTTCCTATGTGTTGCTATGTGAGTGTGTTCTTATATGTGTGTTCCTGTATGTGTTACTTGTATCTTCTCCAATCTCTCTCCACCTTATTTTGGAAGCAGAAGTCTCTCATGGAACCTGGAGCTCATTGATTCTGTAGACTGGGTGACCAGCAAACTCCACAGATCCTCCTGCCTCTGCATCCCCACAATGGGATTACAGGCATGCACTACTGTGCCCAGCTTTCTGACCTGGGTTTTAGGTTTAATTAGGCCCTCAAGCTTCACAGGAAGCACTTTACTGACTGAGACATTGCCCCAGTCCCAAGATTCACACCTGAATTATAGACTAACTAGTACAGACTGCTCTCTCCTGGGCAGCTGTACTTTACACAGCATGATCAGAATAGGTGAGGAAAGGTCTCCTCTTCTCCTGTCTGAAGCAGGCTTGGACTTAAACTAGAACTCACGCTATGGAATCTCTCAGTTCTCAGGACTTCGAACTCAGAGTACAATTATACCATTGGTACTCCTGGACCTCCAGTGTGGCTGCCCGCAAACTTCGTATGCTCTGTAATTCCATGAGTCAAATCTTGGTAGTAAACAAACAAGCAAACAGATGCTGTTCATTCTCCTCCTCTGGAGGATGCCAACACACAGGGCAAGACCCCATGCCTTTGTCTTGATGGGCACAGCCTGCTTTTGCTGTGGATATGCAGTTTCAGTGGATGTTACGCACTTCAGTGTTGTGAACTTCTAGCTGGGTCTCTACCTGATAAGCTGCTCAGCAAGTGGTATTTAATACTCACGACATGGTCCATGTCTGCCCTTCTGAGCCATCTAAAGGACAGGTCATCACGTAATTCACACAGAGCAGCACCATAAGTGTGAGAGTTGAGATTCAAGCCTGGAAACATAGAACTCCAAAAATCCCTACAGATTTTCTATAACATGTGCCTTTCTGTTTTCAAAGAGAACTCACCAATAATTAAATTTAGCTTTAGAATGAATTCTAATAGGTGACAAATAAGAAACTCTGACTCCTGGACACAGATCCCTGAGCTCCAAGCCTAGAGCCTTCGATTACTGAGCAACTCTAGGCCAGCAGCCAACCTTCTGGCGCCTCGGGGTCTTTAAATCCATAAACTGGGAATATCAAGTCATGTGACTTAGTGTGTCAGTAAATTACTGCAGCCATGCCTGACCCCACTCCAAGAGACTGGTTAATAGACAACGATAGGCAAAGGTCCACTGGATTGACCTGGGGGCGGAAGTGCTCTCTGCTTCCTGTATGCCTGCAGTCCGCCAGGGGTGCAGTGGGGCATGGAGTGCCCTTCCTTCCAAGGGGTAACTTCTTCTGTGACCCTGAGGAGAGGGCACCAAAGTTTCTGGCTTATGTTTAAGGCCAGCACATTGGACTTCCCACCCCTATGTCACAGGACACAGGAATGACTTTGCCAAGCTGAGTGTAGAGAAGCGTGTTTCTCCCACAGCCGAGGCCACAGCGAGGATGTGGGGAAAAAGCAGTGGGGTGTGTGTGGAATAAGAACTGATATTTCAGGTAGCACCCCTATCATAACAGAGCCTGACACCCATTAAGAAATGAAGAAAGGTTCTGAATGTTAAAATTAATAATCTGTATATTAAAATGAGCTGAGATTGTGGGCCTGCTCTGTCTCTGTCACCAACTGGTGGTAAGACTGTCACAAGTCAGAGTTCCTATGGCATTTTTATACTACTATTAACCTTCCTATGCCCTTGATTTTTTAACCACTAGAGTTTACAATCGCTCTTTCACATTCTTGATTGTTTTGTTCAAAGAACCAAGTAACATATGACAAGACCATGTTTCAAAAAGAATAAAACACAGTGGGGATGAGAATATTATACCTGGATAATTCTAGATAACCATTTGGTTAAGGCTAGTAAATCTCTCCAGCTTTAAGTGATAGAAAGCCATAGTTATTTTATAGATAATGCTCTGAGACATTAAGGTACTTTTCCAAACATAAATCCACACGCTGACTGGGAAGACAGAACAAACTGTCTCTTTCTCCATGTAGGCTGGGCCACCCACACCACCGAGCACCAGAGTTCATCCTACAGCATGAAGTGACTCACATTCAACCCCAGGGAAAGTCTCAGGCAAGTGTGAAACCTCACACGTTCAATCAGCTGACAACCCACTAAGTGCCCAGGATGCAGAAACAGAACACGTCTTCCGGAGCTGGAGGCTGGGAGCCACCACAAATCTCCGAGAACAAGCCAGAAACCCCAAGCTGTGGCTCTGGTTACCTGTGTGGGAGCCCTACACCATGTTCTACCTACTCCGCACCACCGCTTATGACACAAGACACATCCAGAGAGGACGACATGAGCCAAAGGGGCAGGAGTGCTGTTTCTGAGGAGCACCGTCTCTGCACTGCGATGAAAGTGTGCCTGAGACAGTGCGACACTGGAACCAAACCCAGGGCCAAGGCTCTGGGGCTCCTGGTTACCGTCTCTTCAGATGCTGTTGTAACAGACAGATACTGAGCGCCTAGCACTTTGGGAGAGAATTTTCTTTTTCTTTTTTCTTTTTGAATATTTTTAATTGAAATTTTGCGATTTTCTCTTTTTTATATTAAAATAAGTCAATGTATTATAATTTTATTTATAATTACTATACATAGCATTTTACTATTATCATAAGGTTTTTTTCTAAGTTTTTCTTTTAGTCATTGAAAAGGATTGGGGGACATTATTAAAGTACACTGATTTGTGGAAAAAAACAAATGTGTTTTTGTTAGATCTCTGCCCTCCTCCCTCTTTCTTCCCCATCTCCTGACCTGCACCTGCACCTTTCCATATCCCAGTAACTTCCGTCCTGCTTCCATCTCAGAAATGTCCTGTTGACCTCCCCTCTTTACACACCACACACACACACACACACATACACGCCACAAGCCACACACACACCACACACATAAACCACACACACACATACACACACCACATGGACATACACACACACACACAAGCCACACACACAGACACACATCACTCACACATAAACCACACACACACACCACACACACATACCACACACACCACATACCACACACACCACCACACACACATGCCACATGCCACACACACATCCCCCCCCACACAAACCACACACACATATACACACACACCACACACACATACCACACACACCACATACCACACACCACACACACCACCACACACACATGCCACATGCCACACACACATCCCCCCACACACAAACCACACACACATATACACACACACCACACAGACATACATACTACTCACACACACCACACAGACATACACACACACACACACGCCACACACAGACACACATGCATATACACCACACACACACCACACACGTGTACACATACACCTCCACACACATGCTGCACACACAGACACATACACCACACACACCACACACACATACACATACACACACCACACATGCACACACACACCACACATGCACACACACCTCCATACACATGCCGCACACACAGACACATACACCACACACACATAAACCACACACACACCACATACACACATACACACCACACACACACTACTCACATACACACATGCCACACACACAGACACAACATACACACAGATACCACACACAGACACACCACACCACACACCACACATACACACATACACGCACACACACACACACACCACACAAAGACACACACACACCACACATGCACACATACCATACACACACATACCACTCACACACACACACACATACAGACATACACACACACCACACACATACACACATGCATGCACATACACGCACATACAGACACACACCACTCACACGCACACACACCCCACATACACACACCACTCACACATACCACATGCACATTCACACACACACCACACACACACCACTCACACACATGCACATACAGACACACACACACCACACACATTCACACACAGACCACACACACACAGACATACACACCACAGAATAGCCAAAGCAGTCCTTAGCACCTCTGCAGGAAATGTCGTGATGTCTAACTTCAAATGACAGCACGGAGCTGTAGTCATGGTGCAATATGAAACTGGACAGAAATCGACACGCAAACTAATGGAACAGGACCCCAGAACAGACCACATACCTAAGGCAACTTGATGATTTTAATGATTTATTTATTTTATGTGTATGAGGCATACCTGCTTGTGTGTATGTGCACCACATGTGTGCAGGTAGCCACAGAGGCCAGAAGAGGGTGTTGAAGCTCCTGGAACTGGTGTTAGAGGTAGCTATGACCACCCGGCCTGGGTGCTGGGAACTGATCCTGGGTCCTCTACAAGAGCTGCAAGTGCTCTTAACCACGGAGCCACAGACTTCTTACAAAGGTGCCAGAACCATGCACCTTCATGGGGAAAGAAAGCCCAGTCAACAGATGGTGCCGGCAAACCTAGGTATCCACCTGTCGGAGAAGGGACTTCGATCTGTATCTCTCACCATATGCAAAAATCAGTTCAAAGTCGATAAAAGACCTGAATGTAAAACTTGAAAGCTAGAGAAAAATATGGGGAGTACATTCTACTTGAAATTATTTATACATATGTACATATATTACAGTTGTGGCTTCAGTAAGTGTCAGATTCCTAAGCCATGTTCCAAAAGTCACATGCTGCAGTTCTAAATCCCAGGTCCCCAGAGAGCAGCTATGATTGGAGGCAGCTTTAAGGAGGTGATTCGGTTCACAGAGTGCACCCCACTTCACTTTCCTTTCCCCCCCTCCTCCTCCTCCCCCAGCTCCTCCTCTTCCTGTTCCTCCCCCTCCTCCTCCTCCTGTTCCTCCTCCTCTTTTTCCTCCTCCTCCCCCTCATCCTCCTCCTCCTCTTCCCCCTCCCCCCATCTGCCCATCTTTTCTTTATATTATTCAGCTTTTCTTGATGGATAACCCTCCAACCTTCTGATACTTCATCATGTGCAGGATTTCCACACAGCTCTTGACCCTCTGGTCAGGTGACCTCTCCACACGAAGTCTCCAGCTGGCTTTCCAGTTGTTTTCTCCGGAATGGTTCCCAGCAGGTAACCAATCTGCAGCTTTATGTTCTTTAGCCTTAGAATAATTATCCAGAAATGACAGCTGTTGCCAACTCTTTGTTCCAGTTCCATAATGACGGGGAGCATGGCTGTGGAGGTGGCTGGAGCAGAAGGCTAAGCAACCACATCTTTAAGCAGTCACAGGAAACAGTGAATTTTTGCAATTTTCATACACTATAATTTGATGGTATTCAGACTGCCTCCCCTATGCGCCCCTCCCCTGACTGCCCCCTGCCCAATTTGATTTACTCTCTTTTATGTATAATAAGGCCCATGGAATTTAATTTGTGTCCCCAAATGTCCTTTGGTGTGGGTCCATCCACTGGAGCCTGGTTAACCTACCAAACATCCCGTCCTTGAAAGAGACTGACTCCCCTCCTCCCAGAAGCCGTCAGTTAGCAAAAGTTCCTCGGGTAGAGTTGATGCTTCTCATCCACTTCCATATGTCTGTGCTGGGATTTGGCCATTTGAGCTTACACAGGATTTATGCATGCTGTCACCCTTGCTGTGAGTTCATATGTGTAACTGACCAACTGTCTGGAGAACTGTTTCCTTGTGGTCATCCACCACGTCTAGCTTTTTAGGTAAGTCTTGGAATTGTGGCAGGATCTAAAGGCACAGCAGGCAGGACTACCCCCAGCCTTGAACAAGCTTAGGAAGGTGGGGTCAGGACGCAGCGCTGTCCAGTGGGAGTGCACCAGGAGCTCCCCGTAGCAGAGTCTTCCCAGAGGACACGGTGCTCCCCGAGCAAACAGAGACAGCTCCACTTGAAGATTCACCACTGCCTCCTCACGAGCAGCGTTTATGTGAAATCTGGAAAGCGGCCAGAGGGCTCTCCCACCCCTCTCTCTTGAGCCTAGGATCCAGAGCAGTTATCTCAGAGTCAAAAGAACAAATAATGAGACTACAGGGTGGTATGTGTTAGAATGGGGTTGTAAACACAATGGGGTAACACCAAGGACAGAGGCATTGAGCCAGCCTGGGCCTGCAGAGCGCCTTCAAAGGCTAGCTCACTCTCACTCTACAGAAACACTCCTGTCACTCGAGATGAGATGAGTTTTTGCACATTCAATTGTTTTTTCCCTCCTGGAATGTTTTTCACCACAACCATGTTAAGCATCTCTGAACCCCATTTCCCACAGACAGGTGACAGGGCACCTCAGAAGAGGCTCCCAGAGCTTGGGAGTCAGGGAACTCAGTAGATACTAGGAAGACATTCTTTAGTACACTAACCAAAAGCTCTTTATTAATTTCCCGATGGGCAGCGTGCACTGCTATGAGCACTGGGAATATTTCAAGAGACATAACGGCACCTTGTGCCTGTTCACTATGCACCCCAGCACCCCAGCACCCCAGCACACTGTTCTTTCCCTACAACACAGCCAGAGTGCAAATCAAACTAGCAGAGGAGAAGCCCATGTTGGGAGCAGTGCAGATTACTAGGAGTTTGTAGGGAAAGTCTCCCTCCCACAAATGATCATTTCGGATGAATTTCGGAGGAACAGTGCCAACCAGATGGCATCCTGAGGACACACACGTTTGCGTTGCTCTGTCTTCTCTAGTCCTACTGCCCCACTCTGGTTTACTTCCCTCTAATGTCTGTCCATAGAAATAAGATTTGTATTAAAATCTGCAGTTACCTCTCACCGCAAAACAGGACAGTGCAAATTTCTAGTCTTCTGCTTCATCCAGAAGAGCAGAGTCCAAAGATTACCTCTTGGTAGCTAAGTCTTTCTATCTGTTCAGTTACTGGCCTTGTGGCGTCAGTCATTAAAAGAGCTTTGATTGATTGCTGCTGACCGCAGAGGTGATTAAACCCCATTCCACTCCCAAACATACAACTTTTCCAAGTGACACCGAAAGAGTGGACCACTGATGATTCTATCAAGTTTGGTCTTTATTTAAAAGGAGTCACATTGTATGCATATTTAACATGTATGTCATTAACTTTAGACCCTTGGAGCAGAGGGGAGAGAGAGGTTAAACAGCGTGGGTAATTCCACTCACGAACCCAAGAAGCAGAACCTTAAATTATGTGTGAAAACAGCAGTTAGAGTGTTCCTTCAGTCTCAGGTCTCATGGGCATCTCAAAAAAGTGAGTGTGATTCTAACATTCAAACAGCATTTTTTTCATATAGCACTGCCAAATTGCAAGCCCAGCAGCCTCATCAAAGCTCAGCTGCACACGAGTGCTGTGCCAATCCCGAACATCAGCCTGGAAGCCGGATCCATTGAAACACTGTGTCCATCTCTCAGATAACGTCCTTCTCATGTATTTCCAAAGATCATTTTGCTCTATGTAACATTTGCCTTAGAGTCTGCCTGTGAGACTTAACCTCAGTGTGAAAGATGATTTTATCTTGCTGCTAAGCCAAGATGGAGCCAAGGTCTTTGAACCGCATCCCTCTGACCCAGCATAACAGATGCTGTCGGTGACCTCCGGGGTCTGTCGGCATTCTCCAGCATCCACACCTCCTGCCAGCTCTACCCCGGGGGCTTTTTTTGGCCACAAGGGTCTTCACTGCTTATGCATGGGGCTGGCCAGATGTACAGAAGAACTGACAAACCCCAGAGGCAGCCTGTAACCATGACCTGCAGGAAGGACCAGATGAGAAGCTAACCCCGGGGTGCATGTGTCACATGTCCCCACAGTTTCCGGACTGGGCTGAGGTAGAGCCGCCCAGAGTAGAAACTTGCCTGAAGAAGCTGGCTTCTACACACTGGCCTCCTCTCTTCTCTTTCCCGCTCCTAAGAGTGTTTCCTGGAATCTACTGAGAAGCAAATTCCTGCTGAGTCTTTGGCTCTGGAGAAAGTTACTTCTAAAGGAATCTTAACTATGGCATTCAGAACCTGTAACATCAGACTAAACTAGACATAACGAACGTGTGCAGGGGATGAGGAGGGACCCGTTCCTGAGCCATCCTGTACCACAGGTGCACCGAAGGACACAGCACCGACATTCAGCCATCTTTGAGTTGTAACATTCAATCCTATGCCTATGAAAATTTCAAACATGGTAATGCCACAAAATCTTAACTAGATGAAACCAGTTCTAACTTGATGCCAGTATCAATTTCAGGAAAGAGAAAGTCTGAAAGCTCTGGGCTGTTTTCTGTACTGGAGGAGGCACACAATCTTTCAGCAGGAATATGGTCATCTGCTCTGAAATCTGGTGCTCACAGGGGCTAAAAGTTTATATTTTCAGTTTGTTGGTCCATTAATCTGACTATGAATAATTCCTGGTGGAATTCACACGTTCAGCCTATTTAAGCCATATGCTTAGCGCCTCCTTTGGGGTTAGGAAACTTTAAATTTGATGCATATACATAAACCAAATAGAATAGAAAAATACTTAATGTGTAAAATAACTGCTATTAATTTCTAGATGAGAAAAACCCAGAGTTCCATAAAAGTTCACTCTCAGACCGGCATGGGGAGCTCCTTCCTGTCACAAGGCTTGAGGTTGAGAGACTAAGGATGAAGCACACGAGACACCAGCCATTTCAGGGCGAACAGAACGACAGGAGCCTGAGCTGCTAAACGTTATTGGAGAGACTGCTTTGTAAAACGAATGATTTAGTTATTTATATTTATATTATTTATGGGTAAGAGTGCTTGTCTGTGTGTATGTATGCACACCACATGCATGACCAAGGCAGAGATGAGGTTGTCAGGTCCCCTGGAACTGGAGTAACAGCCTGTTGTCAGCAGCCATGTGGGTGCTGGGAACTGAACCCAGGTCCTCTGCAAGAGCAGCCTGTGCTCTTACCTGCTGAGCCAGCTCTCCAGCCCTGTGTCTCATTTCTTACAACAGCCCTTCAGTGCTTATGAGAGGCACATCTCCTGACTTCTGACATAATGAGCTCTAAAGAGAGGAGGAAACAGAGAGAGAGAGAGAGAGAGAGAGAGAGAGAGAGAGAGAGAGAGAGAGAATGTTAAAGGGAGGCCTTGCCAGAACCAGCGACACTCAAGCAGCCCCAGCCCAACAGGTATTTTCGGTTTCATAACATTTGAAGAAGATGCCAGAGATGTCTTTAAAACCTGTCCCTTTTCCACATAGGCCTAAGCAGAAGGTCCACATCCACACTGTGTCTTTGGACTCACAGGCAGCTGGGTAGAGAGCATTTACTTGTGATACTTTTGAATGACTGAGGGTTTGCAGGAAAAATTTAGTTTTAAGAAATTAGTTCTGAGTCAAAAGGCATGCAGATAACCCTCTTTCGTGATGAATATATTTCATATATGATACCCTGAACCTTCTCCACCTCAACACACACACATACACAGTTACAGACACACACACACACACACTCTCCTCAGTTAATGCCAGCAAAAATACAAAAACCTTCTGAGACCATTTTAGTAAATGGTAAAATAAATAAACAGACCCCAGAGATTACATCTCAATGGAACAGGCAATATCTATTTGTTTCCCTGGACGGCAGAGAGATTCTGAACCCTGACCTTCATTCTCCTTGTGAGATTGCATCCATTACAGTCAATCATTGTAATCAACTTCATAATCAATATCCCTCGGTGAGAGAAGATGTGAGACACCAATCAAAAACTAGAATTCATGACCCCAAGTCAGAAAATATTTGATTTCCAGAAAATTACTGCTGAGAAGAAACAATTCCTTCTTCAATAGTCTGCTAATTTGGGGGATTTTAACACAAAAGAAAATGTGTTATATGTGGCTGGAGAGATGGCTGAGCAGTTAACAGCACTGGCTGCTCTTATAGAGGACCCGGGTTTGATTTGGGTTCAATTGCCAGCACCCACACGGCAACTCTATAACTCCAGTTCCTGGGAATCCAACACTCTTCTGGCCTCTGCAGACATTGTACAACACGGGCGCACTCACATGCATGCAGGCAATACCTTCACACACATAAAATAAAAATAAATGAAATAATAAAAAAAGAAAATGCAGTATGTGAAGGAATATGACCAGGGTGCTAGTTAGTTTTGTTAATGTGACACAAACCACGGTCACCTGGGAAGGTGGGAATCTCACCTGGGAACCTGCCTTCACCAGATTAGCCCATGTGCATATCTGCAGGGCATTTTTTGTTGCTAATTGACGTAGGAGGCCCTAGCCCACTGTGGGTGGTACCATCCCAGGGCAGGTGCACATGGGCTGGAGAGGTGGCTCAGCGTTTAAGAGCACTGACTGCTCTTGCAGAGGACCCAGGTTCAGTTCCCAGCACCTACCTGGTGGCTAACTACCATCTAGAACTCCAGTTCCAGGGGATCCAACGCCATCTTCTAACCTCCGTGGCATTGCACGATACAGGTGCACTCATGTATGTGCAGGCAATACACTTGTACATATAAAATAAAAATAAGTAAAATATTTTTTAAGAAGAAGGGTAGCTGAGCAAGCCAGTGAGCAGGGTTCCTCCATGATCTCTGCTTCAGCTCCCCCTCCAAGCTCCTGCCTTGAGTGCCTGCCTTGGATGGACTCTAACCTGTAAACTTTCCTCCCCAAGTTAGTTTTGGTCAATGTTTTAATTCAGCAACAGATAAGCAAACTAAAAGAGAAGTTAGTATCTGAATAGTGGGATGTTGCTGAGGGACCAGACCAAGCTAAGGCCTGGCTTGTGAGGTTTCAGAGAGAGGCTTGAGCATCCCTCAAAATCCATATTAGGATAGTCTTTGAGACACATTTGAATTAAGAATCTGTGCGATTGAAACCTTTGCCTTCCTGGGACAGTCAATGCTGGTGAGTCAGGGCTGGAAAATCAGTTAAGATTAAGGGAGACCAGGGTCACTGAGGTGAGATCTTCTGGGAAGTATTTCCTGTGAGCACACAGAAGCTGTGGTCAGAGGGGTCCAAGGCTGCACCTCCAGGGAACACCTAACTTCACACATGTAAGAGTCTCCCACCTGGTACTGGTTATGAAGGTGTCATATGAGCAGCTGAGGCTTGGCACACCTAAGAGTCAGAGTCCTGGAGAGGCCACAGGTGAGGCACAGCCTCAGGTTAAGTGAAGTCAGCACAAACTGGAGAGCCTAGCACCATGGAATGGCCACACCAATACAGTGGCAGGCATAAGTGGAGATCACCAGAGCCTACAAAACACGTTGTGTGTGCTGTGAGGAGCAGAGCCGAAGTGGGCCTCACATGCACAGCACACATGGACATACATGCACCTGTGTGCAAATGTGCACTTGGAGACACATTCTCTCTCTCTCTCTCTCTCTCTCTCTCTCTCTCTCTCTCTCTCTCCCCACACACAAATTCATGTTGGAAGGAATAAATGAAGATTTATATACAGAAAACCTGTGTCTTAAGTGTTTAAAGCCTATGAAATAAGCATCAAAACATCTCCTTAAGATGAGCACATTCACATGCAAACTTGACTTAGTTTCTAAAAGCAAGTATACAGAGGGTAGGGGCCCTATCCCAACCTGAGAGAAACATCACCATCTACCTTTCTCTCCACCTACACCCTGGCTCCTCAGCACACGGACAGGAAGTACTGAGCATGTGCCAGAGGGATCATTTTGAAATTTTGCTAGGTAATCCACATGCAAAGCTGCTCTGGTATTAAAGCGCATTTTCTTCTTCCCACTGATGTGAATAATTTCAGGCCACAGAAATCTAGGAGAAGGCAGAATAACTTTTGTCACTGATGTGACATAATGAACTGAAAAGCAGGTGATTGAATTCCCCGGAACCTTTCCACATGCCCCCCACTCTGCTTGCTGCCTGGAGAGGCATCTTTCTCCAGCCACCTGGGGGAGTCCTCTGATAGGGCTTCATGTCCTAGTACACAGTCCTGAAATACCATCTTCAATCTCACACACGGTGATTGCAGCGGCAGATTAATGTCGGCGAGACTTTGAGCATGAAGGTTCATCATCAGAATTTTCTTCTAGTACTGAGTTATGACCTGGTGTTTCCTGGCAGTGTCCCAAAGAGATAAAAAAAGATGGTTGGAAATATTACATAGCGCCCATAAAAAAAGATCTTTCCCATCATTCAGAACAAAGCAAGGAAAAGATTGACTAAAACCATCATTTCTGGAAAGCAGTGCATCACGTGACCACTGAAATTCACCGAAGTTATTCTGCAGTAGCTCATACTTTGAATGTCATCTTAGCACATTGACATGACTGGGTTCAGACATCACTCACTCTGGATGGAGCCATCACACGTGGTTGTGGGTGAGGACAGACCGTAAATGAGGTTATGGCTATGGCTGTGATCCTGTGTGAACAGTCTCACTTAGCTCACTTACAGGACAGAGATACGTTCTTCATAATGACAGATCTCACGAACAGGCCTCCTGCTGGGCCGCTGTGCTCGGCTCACCAGGGAACGATCAGTGGTTCCTTTGTTTCATGCTTCAAATTTGCTGCTACTTTTATTATTGGTTTTTCTTTGCTTTAGGTCACCTGATCTTCTGAGTCTTAATCCCCGGGATAGTCATGATAAGGCATTTACTAGCACTCGGTAAATAACAGAATAGATTGATCCTCAAATTCAAGAGTGAAAGAAAGCCAAACATCGAAATGTGGACTCATCAATTCTGCTTCAGATCCTGTTTCTGCACCACCTGGTAAGGAAGCTCTGAGTTTCACTGACATGGCTCCTGAAAGCGTTTCCAAACAGGAAATGACTCATTGTACAAAAGCTATGAGGAGGTTGCTAGACCAGGCACCCCTGATCTGAACCCCAAGGAGCATGCCCACCACCAAAGTTGTTCAAAAGACCTTTGAGGAATTCTGCTAGTATTTCTGCTTGTTCAATTAGCCTGCTGTCTAAGTCTTCAAGTGCAAGGGCAATTTTTTCTTTCCATGTATATTTTTATTGCAATTTGTGCATTTCATATGATAGATCTTAATCACACTGAGAATCCTCTCCCATCTGCAGGCCCCCATAGCCCACCCACAGGGTTTCATGCATTCTGTCATATATATGTTAAAGCCAATCAAGTCAAGTTTGCATACCCAGATGTCCCTGGATGTGAGTTCAACCACTGGAGCCTGTACAGCCTGTCTGGCATCACTCCCTTAAAGAAGACCAACTCTCCCTCACCCAGCAGTGATCAGCTGCCAATAGTTCCTTGGCTAGGGTTGAGGCCTGCTGCCCATTTCCCCAGTTCTACGCCCGGTTTTTGTCTGGTTTGAGCTCCCAGGTCTTGTGCACACTGACACCACTGCAGTACGTCCACATCAGCAAGTTCTGGAGCCTGGAGGACTCTGTTCTTATGGTCATGCACCACCCCACCTCTTACAGTCTTTAAGTCTCCTCTTCAATGGTCTCTGAGGCCTGGGTGGGTGAAGCCTACTACAGGAGTCCTGTCTGGGGACACGCGCTCTGCAGTCTCGCTTTGCTACACTTTGGGCACTTTGGCCTCTGTGTTCTTCACCCTGTGTTGCAGAAGGACAAGTTTAGCTCCTCCTGGAATCAACAGTAGAATTGCTTTCCGTCTTCATATGCACTTTCAGTTCTGAAAGAAACGGAAACGTTGAAGGAAGACGTGGATGCTCGCCACCAGCTCCACACTCACGCCAGCCGTTTCACCGCCTTCGTCGTCAGTGCCCTCAGGAAGGACCTGTAAGGTGATTTCCACAGTGTAGCCCAGAAGCCATCTCTCTGAAGTATATTTACATATAATAAGGGCTGGGCTGATAAGATTCTTCTGTTGAGGAGATACAGTCCATTTCTCTCTGAGTCAAGGTCTACTCTTGGCTCAGCCATAAAACTGATATATGCCCTAGGAAAGTTGTCCTCCATGTGTTGAAACCTGAAATGTCCACACCGACCCTGGGACCAAGTAGAGCTATGAATTACACAAGTGATATCTCCCTAAAGCTGGTCGATCATACATTTGGCTTCACTGGGGTGCATATTACCAGAAGTGACTTGAATCTCCTCCAAGGGCTCTAGATTCTTAATGCTGAGGAGAAAAGAGAGAGTGACTGACTAAAAAGCTCATTTTGTCAAGAACTTTATGGCTGAAATTATATCCTAATAAGATTTTTAAAAATCCTCTGGTGTCCTTTCTGATTTAAGCAGATGCAACCTAAAATTACTCAAATATTTATATTTCTTCCAATGGCTTTAATCCATTTTGTCAGTTAATTGTATAAAGCTATCTTCTACAAAATAATGCACTGGTATTTTGAAATAAATTGATTTTTAAAAATGGACATGGATTTAAAAAAAAAGCTACAGATGGCGTTTTATATACAGTTGTCTGCTTGGGAGATGGAATATTGAATCCTTCACCCATTAAATACATCCTTAGCACAAATTCTGTGCACCTGCTGTTTTACATCTCAGTGTATTTCATGCTGAATATTTATGGTCCTTTCAAGATAACATGGAGGCGACTAGCTGACCAGAAACAACCCAATGCTGACATCTGCTGGATACAAGGATGGATGCATGTGCCTCAAAATCATCGTCGGCTTTAAACCTTGAGCATATAATAAACAGAAAGCAAAACTGAACTTTGTTTTACTTGATTAAAATCGCACTGGATGGTCTAGGAGTCCACAATTCATGTTGCTATCAAGGATATCGTTACATTTCAAAACGGTTAGTGTTGACAAGAGACTCTATGGGACTCTGACACCCACGGGAAAGTGGAGAGAAACCCTCAGGTTCTGGAAAGAGCTGAGCTCAGAAGTGAATCTCATTAGCCCGGTGATGATGACTTTGAGCCACAAATCTACCTCATCGACAGGAAAGGCAGCTCCTCCCCATCCCATTCTGTCCTTGGGAAACTGATCCCTGTTCTACGTGTTCTCTCCATGCAAATGTGGTCTCCTTGGTAGATTTTTCTTGGTTTATTGGTCTATGATGAATTACATCTTTAGCTTGCCAAGGTCTATTCAATTGCTAGGTAAGTTATTATAACAAAAACAGTAAGATGAGGATTTAGATTATGGCCCAGACTTGCGTGCATGTCTCTCTATGCAGGAGAATTCATGACTTCATGTACTTTTTAATTCATTATGTAAAAATGTATGTCATGTGCTAAAGACACTTAACACAAGACTCACTCTCCTAAAGTTCCAGGCATGTGGCACAGTGGCACTGCCAAGGAGTGGCGTGCCATGCGGCAGATGCACACAGGCATCCTGCTGAGCCAGCTGAGTCTCCTCCAGAGGACAGCATTGCACCCTTGCCCGGCCTGGGCGGCTCTGCTCTTCTCTCTGTTTTTCAGTCTGTTCTGGTATTTCATATGCATGGAGTCGTGCTGTATTTGTCTTTCTGTGGGTGGCTTATTTCACTTAACATAATGTCTTCCAGATTCTTCCACCGTATTGAATATGGCAGGATTTCTTCGTTTTGTTTTGCTTTTTAAATGTGTGTTCTGAGAAGACTGAATATTTACATACAAAAGGATGGATGTAACACTTCACTTATGCTATATACAACAAATGATTAAAATTTTAAACATGAGACCTGAAAGTGTGAAATTCCTAAAAGAAAATACAAGTGCAAAACTTTGTGCTCTGGGCTGACAGAGATTTCTTGGCTATTACAGGAAAAGCAAGTCAATGAGAGCAAAATGAATGAGTGGAAAGGCTTCAAGTTGGAAGCCTGCACAGCAGGGAGACCACCATCGAGTCCACAGAACACTGAGAACACGGCACAGCATGTGCCTGGCCAGAGGCTGACATCTAAAGCGTACTGGGAACACCTACGACTCAAGGGCACAATAATAATGAAAACCCAATTCAAACCAGCAAAGGACTTAAATAGACGTTTCTCCAAAGAAGATACACAACGAGGAGGGAGAGGGGTAGGTGCTCGGCATCACTGGTTACCACAGAAATTAAAACCACAGCAAGACATTGTACTATAGCTCAGAAGGCCACTGTGAGGATGTGGGCAAAAGAGGTACCTGTGCACTGGTGGTGGGAGTGCAACACCCTGGGGAGGTGGTGTGAAGTCCCTCACTGGTGGTGGGAATGCAACACCCTGGGGAGGTGGTGTGAAGTCCCTCACTGGTGATGGGAATGCAGGTATGACACCCTGGGGAGGTGGTGTGAAGTCCCTCACTGGTGGTGGGAATGCAGGTATAACACCCTGGGGAGGTGGTGTGAAGTCCCTCAAAAAGTTAAAAATAAAATCGCTACATATCTATACATCCTTTTACTGGGTATATACCCAAAACAATTAAAATCAGTATCTTTTTGTATATTTTCATTGAATTCTTGTGTATCTCATACACAACATCTTACTCATCATTATACCCCTTCCCCATCAGCACCTCACAAAGCCCTACCTCCCCCGCCTTTCATGAATTTTGTCTTTTATGTTAAGGCCTACTGAGTCAAGTTAGTGTCCCCATCCATCCCTGGGGTCTAGGCAGCCTGTCTAGAGTCCCTCCCTTTAAGAAGATCAGCTCTTTCTCACCCAGCAGTAATCAGCTGCCAATAGCTCTTCAGCGAAGACTGGAGCCTGCTGTCCATTTCCACAGTTCTGTGCTGGGTTTTTGTCTGCTTGAGTTTGCATGGGTCTTGTGCATGCTGACAGCATTGCTGTAAGTTCATAGGAGCAAGGTCCCAGGAGCCTTCTAAGACTATTTCCTTACGGTCATGCACCTCCTTTCCTGGCTCTTATAATCTTTCTACCCCCTCTTCTGGAATGGTACCTGAGCCCTGGATGGATGGAGTTTAATATAGGAGTCCTGTCCAGGGACACACTCTCTGCAGACTCTTATTCTCTGTGTCTTGGCCAGTTGTGGCCTTTGTGTTCATTCTGCTCTGTTGCACGAGGGAGCTTCATGTAAAAACCCAGATGAAAATGTATTAGTTCAAAAATCTACCGAAAAATTACACATACAATATCTCTACGTGAGTCTATGTGTGTAACTGAAGGCTACATAACAAGAAACAGTGCCAGACAGAAGCCTTCCTTCAAGTTGTTAGCCATGGTAGTCCAAGAAACTCCCCAAATCACACAGACTATTGCCACAGTCCTCGATGCCTCCCAGAATGTGAAGGTAAGACCTTATTGCTGAAGATAGGACATCCTTTGGATGCAGGGCTTGGAGCAACAGATCTGGCCTGGAAGCCTCCTCCCTGAAGGCTAGTTCTTGGAGTTTTAGAGAGCATCATGAAGCTGCTGGGGGAGAACATCAATTGATGGTCCTGCCCCAGCTTTAAGGTCTAATAACCACAACAATGACCAGCACACCAAACTATATTGGGGTAGTAGGAGTGCTTTTATCTTGGGGATAATCAACAACTACCTAATTGGACTTAAAGCCTATTCAATAGGAGGGAACTCATATGTGGTGCTGTTATCAAATACACATGACTGGAGAGGTCATAGATCTTAGCAAAAACCCCAAGACTGTCACATCCCCAGACAAATGTAATTTCCTACTATGTGCCAAATACGGAACTCATGGCTAAACATAGAAAACACAGAGAGGGCCATCTGTACATGTCCGTGTGATTGAGCTGTGGTGTTGTCATCATCTCTGTTTAGTTTACCCTTTTGAATGTTCTGAAATTCAATTCCACTCCAATGTGAAGCCTTCACAAGCAGGGACCACCACTTACCTGTGTGCTGTCCCCTGTGGCTGCCATGAGCTGCCATGAATAAGTGTTTGATATTTGTGAGCAGAGCTGTTTCCGAAATGGGTGGTGTTCAGGCTTCCCTTTCTGTTGCTATGATAAACACTTTGACCAAAATACAACTTAGGGGAAGAAAGGATTTGCTGCCTGACATTTCCAGGTCACAGCCCATCACTGAGGGGAGGCGGCGGAGGAAGCAGAGGCGGAAACCGGAAGCAGGAACCACGGAGACAGGCTGCTCCCTCCCTCACAGGAGGCTTAGCTACCTTTCTTTTTTATTTATTTATTTATTTGTGATTTATATGTATGATTGTTTTCCCTACATGTATGTAAGTACACCATGTGAATGCGATGCCTGTGGAGGTCAGAAGAGGGCTTTGGATTCCCGGAACTAGAGTTACAGACACCATGTTAAGCACCATGTGGGTGCTGGGAACCAAACCTGGATCCTCTCCAAAAGCAGCTAGTGCTCTTAACCACTGAGTCATCTCTCTAGCTCCCTTAGCCTACCCTTTTTAGATAGCCAGGATCACCTACCAAGGGATGGTGCAACCCATAGTGGGCCAGATTCTCCTACATTAATTAATAACAAAACAGTCCCCCTACAGACACAACCAGAGGCCAATCTGAACGTGATTAGTCCTCAACTGAGGCTTTCATTTTAGATGACTCTGGGCTTTGTCAAGTTAGAAATTAAAGTTAACCAGGAGGGGCAGCATGAGGAACCCACCTTCATAATACAAAACTATATGGTGATACTGTTGATTAATGACATCATACACAGGATTAATGACATCACACACATGATGATTAATGACATCATACACACATACATAGCAAATGGGAGGATGAGTGGCTTGCTACTGTCCAGTGTCAGTGCTGGTGACAGCTCGCTGCCCTATCACAACAGAGGACTTGGATTTATGGTTTTCTGGAGAGTTATCATCCCAGCTGATGTGCTGGCAGGAGGGTGCATTCAGGAGAACAGCACGCACCCTCTTAGGAGAAGGAGACAAACTGACCTAGACACAGAGCTGACCCTGATTCTCTCAGTGGATTTACAAAGGTCTAGTAGCTGTGCCCTACATGAGTTCTTCAAAGCTGTTTTCGCCCACTAACTGCACACTCTATTTCAGCCCAATGAAGCTCCTGGCTAAACGTTTACATTTTACACCTGACAAAACGTAAAACTGGACTTTATTATATAAAGTTTAGTATTCCCAGAGTTAGGACCTTTTCTAGAAACCACACAATCAAAATACACATACTGAGACCTAGCACGCACACAGAAGTCAATGATAAGCCTCTCTATTTAAGGTCATAGGTGGTATGCTTCCTGTTTGATGCAATGGCTAATAACACACTGCAAACTCAGGTCCGTGAAAAACAATGGGCTCTTCGCCTTCAACTGCTGACCTTGTCTCACTCTCAATGGCACTGGACAGTGAAGGAACATAGAAGTTTGGCAAGTCACATGATTCAGATATGTCTCCTTTAAATGATGAGATAGATTCACATCATCTCTAGGGTTGTCTATCAAGGCTGTTCACCCCTCTAGTCTCCAAACCAGCACAGTGTCTGGTTGGAGAGTAAAAGGTGCCTCAAACTCAGAGAACCTTTGCTTGTTCTTTCTTCCTGATGGGTATCCATGGCAACGGTCCTTATGCCCATGATTCTCTAAACCTGTCTGGAATCTGCTAAATTCATGGCTGTCCGCTCAGAATGGCTCCTGCCTACCGCGAAGACAGGTCTGTCCCAATTCCCACTCATGCCACAGGGTCTCTGCAATCCCCACAATGACTCTCCCCAAAGCCACACCCTCCATGTCTAGCTGCCTCTAAAATCTCTAGGACATTCTGCACCTTTTGTGCCACTTCTGAGCAAGGAGATGCCCATTCGGTGGCCTCTCTCCACATAAGCACATTGCCCAGCGCCCTCTTAGAGTAGCACTCACTCACTGTTATATAGAAATTTACTACAAGATAAAACAGTCTGTCTTAGCAGGGAGCATCTTAAGACTCAGGCTGCTCTAAAAGGAGGTAAAATATTCCATCTTGCAGGGCAGCTCAACTCAAAAGCTTCAGGAAGTCCCTGAAACTGGCCAGGTGTGCTGGACTCCTCCTCTAGTGTATACAAGCCATAAGGACCGATGAGATACTCTCAGACTAGTGAAGCTTCCTAAAAGGACACTCCCCAGCCTGTTGATCTGCCTGCAAGTTGTGAAGTGAGCTCCAAGTTTCCAGTTGTCATGTGCCATCGCCCTTGCTGGGTGCACTTGTGGTGATGCAGCTGCCTTTGAATCACTCCTGCTCCTCTGTAACCCCTACTCACACTCCTAAGTAAGTGTCCATCATTCTTCACAATGGACTTCGGTGGTTTTCTTCCTTTGGTCTTTCACTGATTCTGTATCTGGGGTGAGTAGATGTTTATTCACATCTCCTTAGGAATAGTGTCAACAGCACATACCAGACCATACTTCCTCTTACATCAACACCATCCACACTTTCCATAATTCTATACTTTGTGCTCGTATATGTTGTCCCCACCTTTCAAGAAAGGCCTGAGTCAGGCAGTTGGGGCGCATGGAGAGAAATCAGGGATCTCTGCCTTCCCCACATCTACTCTACTTCTCTAAGACCCAAAAGGCCTTGTTTTCTACCTTCCCTGATTAGCAGCAACTTCCTCTGTATTGCAAGTGTTTTCCTGTTCCTCTTGCAAAGGTCTTAAAACTTGAAGTCCGTAATTAAAATCATTATTGCCCTGAGACGGGGAAACACAAAGATACAGTTCTTCAAATGGTGTGTGGTCTCTAAGTAAACCTTTTCTCCTAAATATTGAAACTATTATTTTGATTTTGTCATCAAATGAACCTTTCTCTACGCAGTCCAAGAAAATAGGTGCAACTTAAAACTCCATAGATGAGTGCGTTTCTCAACCTTCATCAAAGGAGGCTTCTTTTGGTAGCAGATGGAACCAGCAGAGTTCCACCGTGCAGAGAATAAAAGACCGCGGAGTGTTCAGGACTAAATGGGACAGCTACGTCACAGCCCTTCCTCAAGGCCAGGGACCACGAGGAAGAAGAGGCAGAAAGATTGTAAGAGCCAGAGGTAGTGGATGTCTACAACAAGACACAGTTTTCTGATCACAACAGGGTAGTTGCACATGTGAACTCAGTAGTCGCGACCGTGCTGCGCAAGCTCAAGCCATACAGAAATCCCAGAATGGGGGGCGGGGGGCACAACATCCCACCCTAGCTCAGGAATTCTGAGAAATTGGTAGCTGCTGGGAAGAGTTAGTTCTTTTAACCAACCAGGCTCCAGAGGATAGACCCACACCCAAGAGTACTTGGGCAACACAAATTGGACTCAGTGGACTTTAAAAAAGGACATGGAGTTGAGAGGAGGATGGATCTGAGAATATGGAAGAAGAGAATATGATCAAAATACGCTGCTTGAGTCTGATCCAGCGTGGTGGCACACACCTTTCGTCCAGCACTCAGAAGGCACAAGCAGGCCAGCCTGGGCTGGTCTGCACAGTGAGTTCCAGACCAGCTGGGGTTACATAGTGAGACCCTGGCTCAAAACAACAACAAAAGGCACGGTGCATGAAATCCCACCCCTGATGTGCACCTTCTCAGGAAGAAAGGGCTAAGGAGTAAATCTGTTTGCTTCTTCAGGGAAAAGGTCTCTTGGTAAGCCACACCCAGACTATTTCCAATGTAATAACATGAAGTTGTTCCAAGACCCTGGACTTCAAACTCCCATACATATGACCAACGGAGCAAGAAAAATGACTAAGTTTAGATCCCATGTCTTAGTATGACAGATGAAAAGTTAGACTAGCTTTCAAGTGAAGAAAAGACAAGCCCCTGTCACTGGGCAGGGCCGGTGCTTACAACCTTATGACGGGCAAAGGAGGAGGAGAGGTGCCACTCACAGCTGCCAGCTGGTCTCAGCTCCTCAACCTCATGGTCCACACAGTCGCTGCAGAGCCAGGAGACCCATCACAGTCAGAAGAGGTCAGGCTGAGTGTGACACTAGCCTGTTGTTTAGCACAAGATCCTCAGAGGGAATGAAAATCCGTGAAGATATGTTCAAGTTTCAATGCTCATCAAGAGCCGAATGTTAGCATTCGCCCCAAACCCCTTCAGGTATTTGCAAAATCTCTTACAGTCTGGCTTACACAGGCATCTGAGATGTAAGACGTGAGAATAAAGTAGGAGGCTCTTTCCCAGACTATTAACCACATTCAGTTATTTTCTGCCATTAAAATTTTGTGCTTTGACGATCGAAAACATTTGTTCAGAAGTTTAAACAGCATTTTTAAAGATCAAGAGGTGGGAGGACTACAGAGATGGCTCAGCAGTTTAAGAGCACTGGCTGCTGCTGCTGCAGAGGATCCGAGTTCAATTCCCAGCACCCACATGACAGGTAACAACTGTCCACAACTCCAGTTTCAGGGGAGCCAACGCCCTCTTCTGACCTCCATGGGCATTGCACGACACAGGTGCACTTACATACATGCAGGCAGCATATTCATATGCATAAAATAATAAATAAAATATTTTAAAGAGCATGAGGTAGAATGGATATTTTCAAAGAAAAATACTAAAGAAGCTTTGTCTTGGGCATCTTTGCACCCCCACCAGTTGGTCCACAGTACGTCACTACAGCGCCTATTAGAAGAACATCAGATATACTCTGATCTTTAGGGTCTCTTCTCTCTAGTACTGCTGGAGTCAGACTACGGCTCTGAGAGGTGCCAGCACCAGGAAGGTACAGGGAGTTTTGCATCCTGGTCGGGAGTCACCAGCATTCACCCCAGGGAGCCAATGAGGTTATTGGACTTTTTTACAGAGCCTAGATGAGGGGTCACTTACAGGAGTGTGGTGCTCTCTACAACGACTGCCCCAGAAACTCTTCCTCAGCATGGAAGATGGCTTCTCCACAGCCTCCTTAATCGAGTCCCCTTCTCCTAGTCCTCCCTGGTTTATATAGGCCAGCCTCTTGCTGAGGCCACATCCAATTAGGGTAGAATTGCATGCACGGGTTAGAAGTGGCTGGAGGCTCAGATAAGGTTCCCATGACCATCCCTGCCCCGTCTACAAAGACTGCCCCAGAAACTCTTCCTCAGCATGGAAGATGGTTTCTCCACAGCCTCCTTAATTGAGTCCCCTTCTCCTAGTCTTATATACGCCAGCCTCTTGCTGAGGCCACATCCAATTAGGGTAGAATTGCATGCACAGGTTAGAAGTGGCTGGAGGCTCAGATAAGGTTCCCATGACCATCCCTGCCCCTCCTTCTATGAGGGGATGTCAGCAGTCACATGCCCAACTGTGATGATCTTTTCCATGTGAGCACATCCTGATGATGGCAGTTGAAGATGGCTTTGAGGGGATGTCAGCAGTCACATGCCCAACTGTGATGATCTTTTCCATGTGAGCACATCCTGATGATGGCAGCTGAAGATGGCTAGGAGGATAGCCTGTATGAAAACTTTATATATATATATATATATTTAAAATCTCCTAGAAGGATGAAATCATACAAATTGCATATACCCTTTATCTTCTCAATTTCCTCAGTACAAAAATAAAGATGATACTATTGGTATTCAAAACTTCTCATGAGGATAAAATAAGATTAAATTACACAAATTTTCTGAGATCTAACTTTCATAGAAACCATGCTCTGTCCAACCCGTTTTTAAAGGTAAGTGCTCAGTAAAGTATAGTCTCTGCCTACAAGAAACATTCTGCCCGCTGCTCAGCCAGTGTCTAGTACAGACGATGGAGACGTGAGAACACAGGAACAGAGAGAAAGATGCTGGTAGTGACTGTTGGATGACTCTCAAAAACAAACAGATGAAAACAACTCAAAATAATAATAAACTACATAATAAATCCCTAGGTGCTGTTGGTCTTCCAGGTAGCTATAGTTACAAGCATGGTGAGTAGGGAATAAATTATCCTGAATAGAATCTAAACTTCAATAAATTGCTGCTACTGTTCATATTACTATAGGAGTGGGGAGAGTCTTAATTCTCAGTTCCCACATTTTACTTTTTCTTTGTGGTCCTGGCCACAAAGCAGATCCAAAAGAGGCTGTTGATCATTTATGTCACCTTGAGTCTGTACACATAGCTAGAATTAGGAAGAAGCTATCTTCAAACACCTTCAAACAGAATCATGAAGCGTCAGCCAAATACTCCGCAGCTGCAGACCAAGCTGCCTCAGGCCAAGGTGAAGGAAATTGGTTTTTTCCCCTCCTGGCAAATGGGCCTGCAAAGTGGTTTATAACAATCCCTCATGGGGATTGGAAGAACTCCATGTCAAAGTGGTTACTAGCATTCATGAAGCTGTGGGTTCAGTCTCCAAGACCACATAAGCAGGCTGTGCAGTGTACACCTGTAATCCCAGTACTCATGGTGTGGTGGTTTGAATGAGAAACGTCTCCCAGAGGCTCAAGTATTTGAACATTTGGCCCCAGTTGGTGGCACTGTTTGGAGAGGTCATGGAACCTTGAGGGGTGGGCTCGAGAGTTCATAGCCTTACAGTTCCCCTCTCTGCATCATGATTTCAGTTAAACATATGATCTCCCAGCATCGAGCTGCTGCCACCATGCCCACCGTGATGCTCCTCCACTTCAGGCTCCTCTTCTGGAGCTGTAAGCCCAAATAAACCCTTTCTTCCACAAGTCACTTTGGCCATGTGTTTTACCACAGCAACAGAAAAGTAACTAACAGAGAATTTGCTACCCAAGACTGGGCAGTTGCTGTGAAGAACCTGATTATGCTGGGTTCTGGGAGGAATGTGGAAGGCTTTGGAACTTTGGACTAGAAAAGCAGTTAAAGGCTCTAGGCAGAACTTAGCAGACTGTTCTAGGAGGAGCCTGGAAGACACCAGTGCTGAGAGTAATGTGGTGATGGAGACTTGTCTCAAGAGGTATCAGAGGGGAACAAGGTCTCTATTAGCAACTGGGATAGAGGCCATTCCTGTTATATGTTAGCAAATAATCTGGGTTTCTACATGTCCAAAGAAGTTGTATGAGGGCTGAATTAAAAAGAAATGGCTAATAACTTTGGTGGAGGAAATTTTATTTTTATTTTTATTTTTCAGATGAGACCAAGAATCTGCTGTATTTGAAAGCATATATGTAATAAGCGACTTAAACTTTTTAAAGACATCTCTTAAAAAATACTTAGAAACTTACATGGTTTATGAAACAAGCTCAAGGTAATAGCGGTTTTAACGTTAGCACCTCTCTTTAAATGAGAGTATTATGTTTGAGTATAAAGAGGAACATAGCACAAAAATTTGGAATAAAGAGGAATATTGTCTCAAAGCTTGAGTTTTCAAAAATCAGAGTTTCTTTTTGAAGGTTGTTATTGGAGATGGGGTCTGGCTTATTTATAGTGTTCAAATGTGCATGAATGTTCTATGGATTTGTGAATATGTGATTTCAGGTACACCTGAATTTAAAATACAGGCACATCTATTCTAAACTCCTTATTTATAAAAATATGGTCTAAGTCGGGTGTGGTGGTGCATGCCTTTAATCCCAGCACTTGGGAGGCATAGGCATTAACCCCTACTCACTTTCAAGGCCAGCCTGGTCTGTCTAAATAGTAAGTTCCAGGCCAGCTAGAGCTACAGGGAAATCTTGTCTCAAAAAGACCAAAAAAAAAAAAAAAAAAAAAACAACAACAAAAAAAAAAAAACTAAAGCCAGAGGTATTCAGGATATAAGCAGAACTGCTATTGAAAAGAACTTTTCAAATTCTTC
>NW_008348806.1:58735-60393 GCF_000622305.1 Nannospalax galili
ATAGCATTGAGTCTGTGGTATGGTTATTAATGATAATGCTTATGCAGGTTTACAATTAAAAAAACAAATAGGACAAAAATAAATACAAAATGTACAGTTTGGAGCAGAAGAGAGAACTAGGAAGTTTAACGTTGCAGCAGGGGCTTGTGCTGGAAGAGAGGCTGTGATTGTTAAGGAGACAGTCACTATCCAGGAGAGGCCTCCTGCTCTGACATCAGAAAAAGTGCCCTCAGGGCAAGACCCCACCCAGCTAAGCTTCCAACTTGTGAAAGGAAAAGACCTAAGGAGATTTCTGCGACTAGAACATCCAGGAGAGGCCTCCTGCTCTGACATCAGAAAATCAGAAAAAGTGCCCTCAGGGCAAGACCCCACCCAGCTAAGCTTCCAACTTGTGAAAGGAAAAGACCTAAGGAGATTTCTGCGACTAGAAAACAAAATGCAAAATCTGCTACACCTGTGACTCGACGAGAGGCCGTCCCACACTGCAGTGGAACCTGGTGGTGGTGTCCACCAGGCACTGTTTGGAGGCATGAAAGGTGCAGAAATGAGAGGTCATGGATCTTCCTCTACAGTTTCAGAGCACCTCTGAGGCCAGGCATGACATACTCCCCAGTGGCATGCTTCCTCTAGTAAGGCAACACCTCTTAAAGAACCCATGGCCTCCACAAATAGCATCACTAACTGGCGACCAAGTGCTGAAATACTTAGAGCCTATGGGGGACATTCTCATTCAAATCACCACATTTCACTCCCTGGCCCCCACAGACTCATGGCCACATCATAGCAAAATGCATTTGTCCAACTTTAAAAGCCCCTGAAGACCTTCAGAGTTTCAACACTGTTCAGACACCCAAAGTCTCTTTTGAGACTTAGATCAATTTTCTAACTGTAACCCCCAGTAAAATCAAAATGCAAATTACATACTTCCAACATGCAGTGGTACAGAATAGACATTCCCATTCCAAAAGGGGGGAGTGGGACATGATGAAGAAACACAGGATCAGAGCCAGACTGAAACACAGCAGGGCAAACACCAAATCCTGAAGCTCCATGTCTGATGTCTGGCACTTTAGTTTCAAAGGATGTAGATGGCCCTGTACCTCTAGATTTGCTGCCTGCAGCATACATCTCTCTCTCTCTCTCTCTCTCTTAGGCGTGTTACAGCAGTTCTTCTTTGCGGTGGGGCCTGAGGCCAGGGGCAAGGCAGGATGGCGCCTAGAGGAAATGGCCGGAAGACAGTCAGACTTGTTTTGCTGAATCGCTGATTGGCTCCTGTCATTTCCGTGCATCCTGGCAACGCATGATCACCCCGCGAACACAATGCTGTGCTATGGAGAGGAGACTTCATGCTCAAGTTCGCCTTTAAAATGATTGGACACTTTGTTGGGGAGGGGATTTTCCTTTGTGGTTTTTGCCTTTATAAGCTCTGTAAACACCTGCAATAAACGAGTTCCTGCTTGACTGGCTCCCTGTCACGTCTGATTGTCTCCCAGGGAGGCTGCGGGTAACGGGCAGACAGCGCACTTCCCTTTCCCTGGCTCCTGTGTCGGGGCAGGATCCCCGACAAGGACTGCTTTTAACATGTCCCAGAGGTTTTGTTGTGTTGTATTGTCCTTTTTGTTGAATTCCAGGAATTCTTTTATTTCTTTCTTAATGTC
>NW_008348806.1:61535-65840 GCF_000622305.1 Nannospalax galili
GTTATATTTTTAAATATGGAAAATTCCTCAAGGAAACGTTGATCCACAAACTAAATCTCTCTGAGACGGAAATATATTGATTGGGATTCTTTTGATTGCAAGTAATAAAATCCAACTAAACCTAATTTGGAAACTTAATGTAAGCCTACTTGGGAATTTTGGAAAAGGTTAGGGCCAGGGACTGAACTGTGGTTCAAAGGGAACGGAACCTCAGAGGCCACCAGGTCCTGGCTCCTTGAAGCCTGCACCATCTTTTTTTGTAGTTTTCTCTGTTCTATAGACCCCTGCTTAACTTCATCATCTATAAGAAGTCAATATTTCTAAATAAGGTCATATTGGAAAAGTGCCAAGAGATAGGGATTTTTAAGAGACACCATTCAATCCTGACATGTGTTCATGAAGACACCTAGTACTCTTAGTTCCAAGTCAAAATTATAACAGGAGGGAACAGGAATTGTGAGGAAAATGCTCACCCTGGATCCCATCTCATTTTACGGGCTAAGATAACACTTTACTAACACAGTAACTTCCTGGGCAGCCATGTGAATCATGAGCGGAAACATTATTAGAAATGGAGAAACGGAGTAAGTTGCATGAACATTGTGGTGGTTTGAAAATGTCCCTCATAGGCTCCAAGTGTTTGGACATTTTGTCCCCAGATGATGGCACTGTTTTGGGAGGTTTTAGAAGGTGTGGCTATCCTGGAGGAAGCACATCACTAGGGGTGGGCTTAGAGAGTTCTTAAGCCTTGCCAGATCTCCAGTCGTCCTCTTGCTTCCTGTGCATGCGTGATGATGTGAGAGCTTAGCTTCTGCTGCTCCTGGGCCAGCCACCTTCAGCCACCATGCCTCCCTGCCATGATGGACTGTAATTCCCCTGGAACCATAAAGTCAAATAAACTCTTCCTTCTATAAATTGCTTGGGTCAGTGTTTCTATCACAGCAACAGAAAAGTGACTCATACACACATCCACTAGAAGACAGAACAGGAAGACATGACAATTTAAGCATTAATTTGAGTTGGCTCAAGTCCCACAGGAATAAGAACTCAATAAGTCTAGTCTTAAAATATTTGCTGATTTGTGGGGCTGGAGAGATGGTTTAGCAGTTAAAAGCATTGGCTTTTTTGCAAAAGACCCAGGTTCAAATCTCAGCACCCACATGGTGGCTAACAACCATCCATAACTCCAGTTCCAGGGGAGCCAAAGCTCTCTTCTGTCCTCCATAGGCATTGCATGACATTGGTGCACTTACATGTATGCAAGCATAACACTTATACACATAAAATTAAAACAAAAAATAAATCTTTAATAAATATTTGCTGGCTTGTGTAGGATGCTTACCTTGAAGTGGTGGTCAGGGGTGTCCAAGAGACCACAAAAACAATATAGGCTTTGGCCACTGCTCTTAACTGTCCATCAGAACTTGATGTTAAGATTGCATTGCTGAAGATTCCATACATCTTGGTCACAGGACACAGAAAAATCAAATCAGTACTGACCAGGAAACTTCCTCTTGCTGGCTAGCTTTCATAGTGCCAGAAGCTGTCATGTAGACTGCTGGGGGAAAAAGTCATTAACGATCTTACCCATCTGTGAACCTTCTGAATTACAATGATCACCAGTATGGCAAGCTATGCCCATGGGTACAAGAGTGGCATCAATGGTATGGCAGGAACCAACCATTTTCTGATTGGATTTAAGGCCTGCTCCACAGGAGAAAGCACATTTCTGGAACTTTAAATCTGGCCAAGAACCCACAGTGGCTCACAGGCCCCAGGGATGAAGCTACTGCTATTATGTGTTAAATGGACACCATACCAAAATGCCCTCAAAATTCTAACTCTAAACCCACAGATTAGTGCATCTCTCAGACCTCATTACAGAAGTTTCTTTGTGCAGTAGATGATAATTAAAGCATATACTCACAAATAGGACATCTATCACACACACACACACACACACACACACGTGCACACACAAACACACACACACACACACTTCAGAACCATTGAAGAAGGGAAAGAACAATTGTAAAAGACAGAGGTCAGTGAGGACCAGCACAAACAGCAGGACCATGGCAGGACAGGACCACGGCACTCATGAACTCACAGTAGCTGTGGATGCCTGCACAAGACCAAGACAGTCAAGACAGAGTGAGTAGGGACTCATGAGCCCCCACCTCTAAGGAGCTGTGGATAGCTGATGACTGCTGGAGGAGGAAGTGCCCATCTTCTTTAAGCGTATGGCCCCTGGCAGGTTGACTGTGCACCAGCGGATGGCTTCACACACATGAGTATAAGGGCCACACATGCTGGACAGAGGGTAGTTACTTGAAAAAAAAAAAAAAAAACCAGGGAACACAAGTTAGGAGAGTTGGGAGATGGGGGTTCATCTAGGAGGAGCTATGGGGAGAGCTAAGACTAGCATGGTCAAAATACAGTCTATGCAATTCTCAAATAATTAATGAAAGCATTATATTTTTAAATTTTCAACATTAAGAAATCATACAGATAAATAAGCATCGTTATAATATTTAAAAGTTTGCTGGATTGGCGTTGGAGAGATGGCCCAGTGGTTAAGAGGACTTTCTGCTCCTGCAGAAGACCCAGCACCCACATGGCAACTAACAACTATCCATGACTTCAGGGACCCTGATGCCTTCTTCTGACCTCTATGGGCACTGCATGACATGAGTGCACTTACATACATGAAGAAAATGCACTCATACATATAAAATAATAAATACAATATGTTTTAAAAGTTTTCTGGATTAATGCCTTACTTCTCTTGAAATACTTGAAATACCCAACAATTTAGTTAGTTTCCTGGTCATTTTATATGAGCTACTGGTATTATTGATAAAAGAAAAATGGAAAAGTGCTAACATCCAGTCTCAAGTCTACCCCACTCACTAAAGAAAAGAAGGGTCTTTACATGGTGCCTATCAGGCACCTGATATTGATCTGTATTCAAATAGACAACAAATATTTGAGTTAGGCATGGTGACATATATGTGCAATCCCAGCACTTGGCAAGTTGAGGCAAGCAGTGTGTGGGTTCAAGGCCAACCTGTGGTACAAGTACTGTGTGCACATTTGTGTGTGCATTTAAGTGTGCATGTGACTGTGCATGTGCACATGTGTGCACACATGTGTGTCTGTCTGCTTAAAGATATGCCATTTACAATCCTGTACAAGAAGTATGCACCAACAAAACAGACTGATGTTCCTGACCGTAGGATGGATTACATCACAGTAAGAACAAATAGGCTCTACCCCCAAAGCAAAATATGTAGAAGAGATGGCAAGGAAAGAAAGGGATAGATTGTGTGTGGCAGCTGAGGAGAGCCTACAGATAAGATGGCATTTGAGCAGAGACCCGAAGGAACTGATGAAGTAAAACATGAAGGAAAGAGTATCACAGGCAGAAGTAACACGTGCAGACACCAAAATGACCACTGTGGTGTTGGAAGAACTCTAAGAATGTGGCTGGGGACAAGGAAGGAAACAGGAGGAACACTTGAGATTGTGTGTGGCAGCTGAGGAGAGCCTACAGATAAGATGGCATTTGAGCAGAGACCCGAAGGAACTGATGAAGTAAAACATGAAGGAAAGAGTATCACAGGCAGAAGTAACACGTGCAGACACCAAAATGACCACTGTGGTGTTGGAAGAACTCTAAGAATGTGGCTGGGGACAAGGAAGGAAACAGGAGGAACACTTGAGATCAGAGAGGACTCAGTTTGAGATCCAAAGCTGTTCTGAAGATGTTATTAAGGCTCACTTGGTTTTACTCTGAGAAAGGAAGTCATCAGGAAGAGTAGAGCAGTCGTGTGGCGATGCTGTTGAGAGTAGACAATGGAGGAACAGGAGCCAGGAAGGAAGGAAAAGCTGTGGAAATAATCTAGACAAGAAATGAGCAGGGCCATTCCCACTCTTCTGTGCTCCCTTTCCCACACTTCCCCACACCCTGCCCCTGCTCTGTTAAGATCCTGGTGGACCCCATATTGGGAGTTTTATTAGACCTTTCCTGGTGAGTCTCCTTTACCCCACCTCCCCGTACTCCATGATCTCACCTCTGGCAGACTCTGTGAACACCCCTGGGGTTTTCAGACCCGTCTTGGTGTGATCCCTTTCCCACACTTCCTTGCACCCACCATTTCTGCCCTATTAAGCCTCTTGTGGACCACAAGGTCCAGGGCCTTTCCCAGATCTGCCTTAGTGAGTTCCCTTCCTCCGCCTCCCCGCACTCTGACATCCCCATCTCAGCTCTGCCAGAACCTTTGTGTGCTGCTGCGAGCTTTC
>NW_008348806.1:66858-67462 GCF_000622305.1 Nannospalax galili
ATAATAAAAACAGCATGGCACTGACATTAAAACAGATACATTGGTCAGTAGAATAGAATTGGGGGTCTGGATTTAAATCCACACATTTACAACTACCTGATGTTTTACAAAGGAGCCACAAATACACACTGGTAAAAAGACAGCATGTCAAGGGTATCCAAAACAATCCTGAATAAGAAAAGACTGCTGAGCTATAATAATAAAAACAGCATGGCACTGACATTAAAACAGATACATTGGTCAGTAGAATAGAATTGGGGGTCTGGATTTAAATCCACACATTTACAACTACCTGATGTTTTACAAAGGAGCCACAAATACACACTGGTAAAAAGACAGCATGTTCAACAAATGGTGCTGGGGCAATGAGATAATGACTTGTAAAAGAATGAAACTAAACCCTCCCACCCAATCAGGTGACCTTAGCTGCATGTGGGGGAGGGGCTAAGGATATATAAGCTGAGATCACCATGAGGAACTCTCTTGCCATTTTGTGCAGCTGTCTGGAAGTCACAGGATGTATATTTGAGTGTGGACTTTCCAGCTCAGCTGTAAATGGGGGGGGAGGGATGCCCACTCATCTGTAAATAAACCCCCACCCTAT
>NW_008348806.1:68116-76637 GCF_000622305.1 Nannospalax galili
ATAAAGCAGACCTGTGTCACTGAACCTGGTCTCCTGTGTCTGAATGTGGCTCCGCTGACACAGTCTCCTCACCAGCCCTGGGGTCCAGGACCGGGCAGAAGCAGAGACGACAGAAGGCGGCACTGCGTGAGCTGAAGAGCTGCCTCAGCCCAGGGGAGCGGAGGAGCAGCCCCGACGCCTGTGAGAACGAAGGAGTGGCCACCACTGGCGGTGACCACAAAATGGGACCTCATGAAATTAAAAGCCTCTGTACATCGAAGGACACTATCATTCAAGTGAAGTGGTCACCTACAGAATGGGAGAAAATATTTCCCAGCTATAGCTCTGACAGAGAGTTAGTGTCTAGAATAAACAAAGAACCCAAAATACTAAATATCAAAAAAACCAAACAACCCAATTAAAAATTGGGACAAAAAACTGAACAGGGAGCTCTCAAAATGTGAAACACAATTGGCTGAGAATTTCTTCAAAACAATGTTCATCATCTTTAGTCATAAGGGAAATTCAAATTAAAACCACTTTGAGATTTCATCTTATTCAAGTAAGAATGGCTGAGATAAAAAAAAAAAACCAACAAGAAAAATGCTACTGAAGGGGAGAAAGAAGAACTGACCCACTGCCGGGGGAGTGGGTACAGCCACTGTGGAAATCAGAGCAGAGATTCCTCAAAAAGCTAGAAATTGATCTCCCATTTGATTCAGCCATATAACTCTTGGGCATATACCCCAAAGACTCAGACCCTACTACAGAAACACCTGCTCATCCATGTTCATTGCTGGCCTGCTGACAATAGCCAAGAATTGGAAACAACCTAGGTCTCCATACACTGATGGATGGGTGATGAAGGTGTGGTACATATATAATGGAATATTATTCAGCTCTTAAAAGAAAACAGAATTATGAATTTCACAGGTAAATGGATGATGCTGTAAACAATCATCCTGAGTGAGGTAACCCAGAGCCAGAGAGACAAATGTCACATGTTCTTTCTCAGAGCTAGATGCTAGCTTTGAAATCTTAGCTATGCACGTTTCAATTTGAAAATCCAGAGGTCAAGAAACTAATAAATGGCTACAGGTGGTGGGGTCTTCCTGGCAGGGGAGGTAGAATGCAGGGTTATAAAGGGGTAAAAGGGATTACCACAATAGGAAGGGTTAAGGGGGATGGGGAATGGGTGGTCAGGACACAGAAGAGAGTATGGATAGGAGTAACTAACACTAAAGTCCTTTAGAAAATGTCGTATGGAAAGCCACCAGTATAGAAGCTACTTAAAGTATACATATATACATTATAAAAAAAAATTTAAAAGAAGTTACCATACGACATGGGGACATTGCCCCTACTAAGCATCATAGGCTTGCAAAGAAAAACCCAAGGCCAGGAATGGAGTTCCTCTTTTGAAGCTGTTGGCCAGGGGTCCCATCGACTGCAAACAATACTGGTCATTGCTCCTGCTCTTGGTTACCCACCATGATAGAACCCTCTGCTGAAACAGCCAGCACAAACAAGCAGAAATCAACCTGGTGCTGACTTCAGAGCCTCATCTCTACTGTCTGGCTGTGCCAGCTACCTGAAGAGAACATTTAGCATGAACCTTACCCAGCTGTGAATCCTCCAGGTTACAACAAAAACTACCCTGGTAAGTTATGCCTACCAACGCGATACTGGCACTGATACTACAGGAATAAATAGCTACTTTCTAAGTGGATTTAAGGCCCACTTCATAGGATAGAGCCTATACCTGACATTGACATCAGGCCTAGAAACCAAAGCTAGACACGCACGGGCCATGGGAGAACCTAGTACAACTTTTCTGCTAAATACATATAATATTAGCTGATTTCTAATGACATATTGTTTTACCCATAGATCAATGCATCTCACAACTCTCAGCAAAGGAGCTTCCTTATACAACAGATGGTGACTAACACAGACACCCACAACTGGCCGACGTGCGGAGAACAAGAGACTGCAGAGTGCTCATCCCTGAACAGGACCTGTACCAAACCTCTGCCTCCCGAGGCTCAGGGACCATTGCAGAAGATGGGGTGGAAAGATGTGAGAGCCAGAGGAAATGAACGACCACAGGAAATAGAGTTTTCCAGACAGCTGGTCAGTTACTCATACAAATTCACAGCAGTGGTGACTATACACAAATTCCACGTAAACTCAAGCCAGACAAAGTCCTAACATAGATATGGGGAAAAGGGTAAGAAATCCCAGCCCTACCTAAGGAACTACTAGCAACCACGGGTACTAGGAAGGGGAGATTCAGCCTCATTTAAGGGAGACTCTTGGTAGGTTGTCCAGGCTCTAGTGGGTGAGCCCACAGCAAAGGGCATCGGGGGTCACAAACCTGATTCTATTGGCTTTTATATATATTATATGTTATATAATGTTATATTATATATGTATATATATGAATATATAGGCTAGAGTGCAGAAATGGGGGGGGCTCATAGTAACAGGGAAGAGGGCCCAGATAGAGAGGGGAACTAAATATGATCAAAATGTATGAAATTTGCAAAAATTCAATATAAAATCAATTTAAAAAGAAAAAAAAATGATCAGAGTAGTAATGTAGAGCTGGAGAGACATGGTCAGATTGCGCATGTATCCTAAAGTGAGACTCACTAATGTGCATCTGAGAGAAGCTGAGGAGGAGAAGCAAAGTCTGTGATCCGAGTCTCTGAGCTCAGGGTAGAATCGCCATTTTCTGCTGTGAATTAGAAACTGGTTTTGGAAGCCAAGTGCAGAGCTATGCTTCAGTCAGGACAGATGTGTGCACCGCAGACATTCAAGTGAAGGTATGGGTACCCGGCAGACATGCTTGACTGGGCTAGAAGGGCAGGGCAGGTTGGGGTGAGTTTTAGAATCACTGGCTGTAGATGCTTTTCAGAGCCACAGACCGAGAACACAGAGCTGCTGAGAATGAAGAGGAGAAAATTGCTCAGCTCCAGGGCTTGAGTGACAGAACTACACATGAATGGTTTAGGCCCCATTTTCCTCCTGAGCAAACAAAGACTCAGACATAGTAAATAGCCCAAGTCCACATAGTAAGCCACAGCCCCACACAGCAAACCAGGACCGTGGGAGACCATTACACCACGTTGTACTTGTGGAAGACTGTGGGCTCTGTCTGTGGAAGGCTTTCGAAACCTCAGCAACCGAGAGTCCGCCAGGCTCTCTACCCCAAATGGCTGTCCGCATATGCTTCCTAGGTGTGTGAACAAGAGGTACCCCTACCGTGAGCTTCTGGTCAGTAAAGCTAGGGAGGAATCCACCATCCTTCAGATTGTGTAGGTGATGGTGTTGCTGCCAGGACTGGAACAAGTCGTCACCAGAAAAGCACCGCGTGGTGGCACAAGCCTTTGGTCCCAGCTCTTCTGAAAGCGGCCTGATCACTGTGTGCTGGACTCCCACAGTCCTTTGCTCACAACTCTATAAAGGCTTTGTCATAAGCTATTCCAATTATCTTTTTACATGTTGGTCTCTGCTCCTAGTCTGTGAAAGGCCAAACCTTAGGAACCTGTCCCCTGGATCTGGGGGTAAGTGCACCGTCAGGAGCCTGTGAAGGGCGACTGCTCCCTCCCCTCACCCAGGGCGCAGCGCAGGTGGCAGACCGCACAGCCAGCCTCGAACCGGCCACAGGACCCATGCTGGGACAGCCATCCACTGACTGCTCCCTCCCCTCACCCAGGGCGCAGCACAGGTGGCACAGCCAGCCTCGAACCGGCCACAGGACCCATGCTGGGACAGCCATCCACGACCCACTGCTTCTCTAAAGATCAGCCCGAGGCAGATGGGAGCAAAACTCACGTCGGCCCAGTTGACTACTCATTAGCGGATTTTGTGAAGACGGGTTGTGAAGGAGATTGAAATGCGAGGCTAATGTGATATTTCCAATTCTCTCAAGTTGTCACTTTCCATGCTGGGCTTTGCTCTCATTAGAAAAGGGAACCTGGTCTGGGATATTATCACGGCACATCTTTCCTGCAGCCACGGGCAGGTACCGGATGCTCAGGCCAACACTTCACCTTCCTTACCCGCAGGCAAAGCGCCCGTCGCGCCATTTCCCTGACTCACGCTTTGGAGGGCTCTCCTTTCATGGGACACCCCCAGCCTACCACCTAGGCATATATCCTGATTTTCCCCCAAAAGCATTTGTTTCTATAACAGGATGGACGCATATTCCTTTATAATAACGAAGAACTATGTCTTACTGCTCATTTCACTGATGGTGAGTGTCGATTTACACAAGCATGTTGTCGCTTCCTAAGATGCCTCAGTTCCTCTGGGACTGTTTGGTAACATCTCGGTGGCCCCAGGTTGTGTACAACCTTGGTCAAATACTCTACATACAATATAAACAACTAGACTTTCAAATACATTAAGAAACTGGCAAGCCCATGTTATCCCTAGTTACTTATCTGAATAAAGTTTCAAAGCATTAGCTGGGGAAGAAATACACATTCATTTCTGTCGGATCAGGATGTAGGAAGATTCTTTGTGGTGTCAGGGCTTTGTCCTCTTGGTCAAGTTCAGAAACTGTCTGCTTGAATTCTTTATCGTCAATTGCTCTGATCCAAGTTAATTTCCCATCTCCCACGTAGGAGAAAAATGTACCCGCGCTGCCGTTTCTCACAACGCCTGGGCTCCTTGGTGCTTTTGTACTGAAACATGATAGATTTTCTTGCCACTAGGTTCTGCAGTGCCATTTATTCAATGTTGGTTACATCATTAGTCATGTAATAATGCCATCATTCAAAGCGCCACCTGTGAATATTGGCTTCTGGTGAACTCTCTCCAAGCGTGTTTGTTTCATTGATGATGGCCACAAACAGTGGGCTTAAGAGTTCTGAGGGGAACATGTATCATAATTCATTATCTGATAATTAAATTCATTGCTGAGAATTTAATAGACTAACTGGAAAAAGCCTCTTCTCCAACCATGTCTTCTCCTGAACTTACACCGTTTCCCCGTATTCCTGACGTGATTTCGTACAACGCTTGCTGATCCTGCCTTTCACATGCTGCCAGCAACAGAAAGAAAGCTGGAAAGAGGCACAGACAGGGTGAGAGGAGTGGGCCCATTCGTTGAAGAAATGACCATCGTTCAGCAGGTGCAATCTAAGATCATCCAGGAAGAACACGGCACTGGTGCGCCGGCAGCAGTAGACGCTGACTAGAAACGCTCAGAGACGTCTCCCCAGGAGGACTACCTGTCATCTGACATAGAACCAGCAGACATAGGGGGTGGGCACTCCAGTCAGACGTGTAGGGTGGGCACTCCAGTCAGACATGTTGGGTGGGCACTCCAGTCAGACGTGTAGGGTGGGCACTCCAGTCAGACATGTAGGGTGGGCACTGCAGTCAGACGTATAGGGTGGGCACTCTAGTCATTGGGGTTGCAGTGTGTAGAGCTATTCCCAAGCCTTCCAGTGCCATAGGTCAAGGTAGCCCCTCATGGGTGGGCACTCCAGTCAGACGTGTAGGGTGGGCACTGCAGTCAGACGTGTAGGGTGGGCACTCTAGTCATTGGGGGTTGCAGAGTGTAGAGCTATTCCCAAGCCTTCCAGTGCCATAGGTCAAGGTAGCCCCTCACTGGAACACAGTTGGGGACAAGCTGATGTGCAGAACCAGGCATGCAACACAAAGACAAGGAGTGGAGTTGGACCCTGGGTCTGTCTGTAGCCAGAGTGTGAACTCATCGTGCACCAGAGAGGAGAGCCATGCAAAATGTCATGGGACTGCACAGAAGGCACAGCAGGCCGGCCAGTGGGAGCACTTCCCGCCAGGCCTCCATTCTGGCCCTGAGGCCATGACTCTGAGACCATCTCACTGGCACAGTTCCCAGAGCTCCCCAGAGTATCTTGGTACCACGGAAAGGGATCAGAGAAGAGGCCGTGAGAACACAGCAAAGGGGGACGGGGCACCGTGACTGAGCCCGTCGTGGGATGCCCTACCGGAATGGCACCGCCGACCCTGGCCAATCTCAGTCAGGTGAAGAACAGTTCAGAGTGTCAAGGGAGATACTATGGCTTAGTTCTGGACTCTTCCCCAAGGGCCTACCCAATGAAGGCTTGGGTCGAAGCCTGCGACGTTGATGAGGTAGAACCATCATTGTGAGTGTACCCCCGTGAAGCGGAGTAGACACCCCAGACCCATCCTCACTCTCCCTTTCGGTTTCCTTGTCATCATGAGTGAGAGGGACCTCTTACGACCACTCCCACTAGAGTGGCTGTGCCACCACAGACCTAACCCAATGGGGACAATGGCTGTGGACAGAGACTTCTAAAGCATACACTAAAATAAGCCTTTCCTCCTTTTCAGTTGATTGTGTCAAGTATTTTCTCATAGTGATGGAAAACTAACACGGGAAGCATCCTAAAGTGCAAGAGTGTTTCTAGTGGACTGGGTGACACTGGCTATGAAATATTGAATTTATTTAAGGATAAAAGGCTTTGAAATATCATTTAGAGAAGACTAGCAAGAAAACTTTATCCTCTGGGGAGATTATAACATACTAGAGGGGAAAGGGACAAACATGGGCCAATCGACGTGCTGATGCATCAGTGACCATGCCCCATTTGCCAACCTTGCAGGTGTATTTTCAGCCCTCTACAGAGAGGTTCATCTAATGGTCTGATGAACCTCCCAACTCCAGGCACCTGGAAGCCTTGGCACTCTGAGGGGGTCACCCCTCCAGGTTCAGTCACTCTGACTCTTTCAGTTTAATATGCAATGCTCGAAAATCCACTTAAATCTGGAGATAAAATATGGCTTGGGGACTTGCTCTGTTTTCTCTCCCCTAAAGCCTACTGGGCTGGTGAAAGTTTGACCTTCAGAATTCTGAGACTGGAGCTATCGCGCCCTCCATTGCTGCTCTTGATACACAGTAATAAAAGCACAGAGTGCTGGGCAAATCCCGGGGACAAAATTACAGTGTCATCAGACTTCGTGTTCATTCCCTCCTTCCCTTCCAGGCAAAAAGCACAGCTTTTGAGGCTTACAGACCAGGTTCAAGTCCTCCTTTCCTGACCGTTTAGTTTCATTCTGTTGCTCTGGTAAAAACGCTCTGACCAAAAGCAGCTTAGGGAGGGAAGGGTTTCTTTGGCTTACACTTCCAGGACATAGCCCACCACCGAGGGAGGTCAGGGCAGGAAAACAAGGCAGGAACCTGGAAGCAGGAGCTGTGGAGGATGCCACCGCCGGCTTGCTCTCTGGCTCAGGGACAGGCTCATGCTTAGCTAGCTCTAGTACAGCCCAGGCCCACCTGTCTAAAGCTAGGGCCACTCACAGTGGCTGGGCCCTCCTACGTCAATTAACAATCAAGAAGATGCCCTGCAGAGGTGCCCAAAGGCCAGTCTGGTCTGGAAAATTCCTCAGTGAAGTCTTTTACTCTCAGATGACTCTCGGCTAGGTCCTTTGGCAACTATAGCTAAACAGGACAGTGACAACTGCAAACCACTGGGAGTTTATTTAATCTCTTGGCTTTGATTTTCTTTTTTGAAGAATAGGGTTAATAACACTAGTGCAGAAGGGTAATTACAAAGATTAAACAGGGCACTGCATGTGAAGCCCTTGGCAATACAAGGCAGAGCATTCTAGATCGTTGCCTGCTGCTCCCTCTACCACAGCGAAGGACAGGGTGCCTTGGTCACTGTGGGTGTATACACATGCTATCTCTACTCCGGACAAGTCCAGCTCACCCTTCTGACCCACCCCACTCTTACAAAGGACTCACAGGGGTTGGGGATTTAGCTCGGTGGTAGAGCACTTGCGTAGTAAGTGCAAGGTCCTGGGTTTGGTCCTCAGCTCTGGACAGAAAACAAAAAAACAAAAAACAAGGCAACTAGCACATAGGACCTTGGCCGGGCGTGGTGGCGCAGGCCTTTAATCCCAGCACTGGGAGGCAGAGGCAGGCAGATCTCTGAGTTCAAGGCCAGCCTGGTGTACGTAGTGAGTTCCAGGACAGCTGGGGCTACAGGGAGACCCTGTCTCAAAAAGACCAAAAAACAAACAAACAAAAACAAACATACCACTGGATTCTTGCAGGAATTACCTGTAGCTCCTGACATTAGGGAGAATTAAAGTTTAGTTCAGGAGGGAGTAAGGTTCTACCCCAGGTCTGGGGCAACATCTGGCTTCATCACTGATGGATAGAAAGGCAAGAATACTCAAAAGGCATCAGTCGTGCCTTGCTTATACACAGCTTCCTTTAGCATCTCACATCTCCGTCGTACATACAGAACTCTGTTTACCTTCAAAATGTTGTCAAATGGCATCAGTTTGGAGCACACAGTCAAAGAGATCAGCATCAGCTTGTCTTACCACCAACCCCTCACTCTTCTCTGGACCAACCAGCTAACTCACAGGTCAAGGGTACAAGGATTGTATCATTACCCCAAAGCAATGGTAGCACACAGTGCTCTTTCATTTTAACCTTTCACTCAGAACTCTCTTGAACTCCAAGACCCCTGACTTCTTACCCTAAAACCTACTAACTTAGGTGAACTTG
>NW_008348806.1:77207-78244 GCF_000622305.1 Nannospalax galili
TTTGATGTTTTCCTATAGGTACATACACATCCAAAGGGTATTCTGTTGTACATGGTTTTATAACTTACTTTATTTACTTAAATTATGACTTTTTATTATGCGTACTCTTTTTACAATAATTTCGGAGGGACTAGTGAGGTGGCTCAGTTGTTAAGAGCTATTGTTGCTTTTGTAGAGGACCTGAGTTCTGTTCCCAGCACCCATTCAGGTACCTCAAACCCACCTGTGATTCCATCTCCAGGGAATCCAGTGCCCTCTTATGACCTTCTCAGGCACCTGCAAACATGTGGCATACATTGGCATAGATATACACAAACATATAAATAAAAATAAATCTTAAAGTCATTTTCTGATGGTATTCTATTATACAAATATGCTTCTACCCACATAGCCAACATAAAGGGGAAAAAAAAAAAACAGCTGGGCGTGGTGGCGCAGGCCTTTAATCCCAGCACTGGGAGGCAGAGGCAGGCAGATCTCTGAGTTCAAGGCCAGCCTGGTGTACGTAGTGAGTTCCAGGACAGCTGGGGCTACAGGGAGACCCTGTCTCAAAAAGACCAAAAAACAAACAAACAAAAACAAACATACCACTGGATTCTTGCAGGAATTACCTGTAGCTCCTGACATTAGGGAGAATTAAAGTTTAGTTCAGGAGGGAGTAAGGTTCTACCCCAGGTCTGGGGCAACATCTGGCTTCATCACTGATGGATAGAAAGGCAAGAATACTCAAAAGGCATCAGTCATGCCCTGCTTATACACAGCTTCCTTTAGCATCTCACATCTCTGTCATACATACAGAACTCTGTTTACCTTCAAAATGTTGTCAAATGGCATCAGTTTTGGAGCACACAGTCAAAGACATCAGCATCAGCTTGTCTTACCACCAACCCCTCACTCTTCTCTGGACCAACCAGCTAACTCACAGGTCAAGGGTACAAGGATTGTGTATCATTACCAAAGCAATGGTAGCACACAGTGCTCTTTCATTTTAACCTTTCACTCAGAACTCTCTTGAACTCCAAGACCCCCGAGTTTTC
>NW_008348806.1:79695-83417 GCF_000622305.1 Nannospalax galili
GCCAGCCTGGTCTACATAGTGAGTTTCAGGACAGCTGGGGCTACAGGGAGACCCTGTCTCAAAAAGACCGAAAAAAAAAAAACCTCATTCATATTCCTAAATTATATTCTGTGCATTTTCAAAGACCTGTTGGGGCTGGGGTGATGACCCAGTTGGTAAGTTTTGCCATGTAAACCTGAGGAACTGAGTTCAGACCACTAACACCTGTGTAAACAGCCTGTCGTGGTAGAGTCATTCATATTCCTAAATTATATTCTGTGCATTTTCAAAGACCTGTTGGGGCTGGGGTGATGACCCAGTTGGTAAGTTTTGCCATGTAAACCTGAGGAACTGAGTTCAGACCACTAACACCTGTGTAAAAAGCCTGTCGTGGTAGAGCATGCTTGTGATCTGAGCACTGTGGAGGTGAAGACAGTAAGATCCCTGGAGCTTGCACAATCAGTAAGCACCAGGTTTAGTGAGAGAGCCTGTCCTAACAAGTAAAATGAAGGGCAACAGAAATAGACCTCTTCAGTCAACCTCCTGTCTACACACATGTGCACATACAAATACATGTACCCCCCTTCACATGAACATGTACACATGCACTGAAATTAAAATAAAGGACATCCTATGAGACTAATTCAGTAAGATTTCCATTTAAGCATGTCTGTAACCCTAGTTCCCACCCATCTTGGAACTCAGCACTTTTCTTCTGATAAAGACGGAGACATTGCTCTCCTGGATTCCACTGTGTCTCAGCCCATGGTCAGTAGAATAGGCAATATTTTCATCTCAGTATTTGACACATGGAGATGCAGATTGCCGTCGTCATCTGTGTAAGTCTACACCCCAGCAGCTTTCCCATTATGACTGCATATGTGATACGCTATTTGCTGAAATACTCTTTTCTGCTGTTGTTTCTTATTTAAATGAAAAATTTGGAAATTAAAACTCACAAAATTATAATATTTTTCTAAGGTTAAGAAGGGTTCCATATAATATAAAATTACTTCAGCGTTTAGATGCATTGTAATTAATTGACTAAATGGCTTTGATTTCCAAGTGCGAGGCAAGGCTCTGATGAGTCACTAAGCGTTTTACAGGTCAATTCATGCCGTATTTTGACGAGCCACCTAATGAGACAGTGTGCAACTGAGCTTCAGAAGTGAGGGTTGGAGTGATGAGTTTGTAAAAACAGCTTATATGGGAGCATTGACAGGAGATGGGAAAACCAAACCACAGACATGGTTTTTATAATGGAGCTGATTTGTCCTAATAAAATCTAAGGGGCAGAAACGTGACATTCTTAACAGCTGGAGACAGCTCCGCCTGCGAGCACTAGACTTAGACAGTGGAGTGACCACATTCAGTTCTATGCTGCTGTCCTCCATGACTCCCAGCAAGGCCCCAGCCACACTAGCTTGAGTTATAGGCAGGGATGCAAGGGAACAGGAGAAGGCTTCTAGTAAACACCCAGTGACGCTCCCAACCCTTCCTAGTCAGTGGGTGTGGCAGCTACTACTCTCCGAACCATGATGAAACAACTTAAAAAAGGAAGAGTTTATTTTGGCTCACAGCTTGAGGGTAAGGCCCACGTAGTAAGAAGGCATGTGAGACAGACTAGTCACACAGCATCTAGTCAGGAAGCAGGGGACATGAGGCTGGTGTCAACTGGCTTTCTCCTCATTCAGCCAGGACTCCAGCCCCCGCACCAGTGCTGCTCACAGTTAGGGTCAATCTTACCTCATTTCGCCAATCTGATATCTCTCACAGACATAATCAGAGATTGTCCCCTGAGTGATTTCAGATCCTGTCAAGTGAACAACTAATATTGACCATCACAGGGTTATTTAAAACTACCCAAACTCTATTGCTAAGGTTTTTCTGTAAAGCTCTCTCTAATCCCTACAAGTTGTTCAAGCTCCTAACCTCTAGTCTATGCTAATGTGAGTACTGTAAATGTTCCAGACCAAAGATTATTTCCAGGAGAGTAGGAGTATGGGAATAGTTAGGCAGTTACTAGGGGGAAAATTGTTTTTCAAACTGTGTAATTAGTGGAAATTATGTTTACTTTCAGCAACAAGAAATAAAGGTCTCAGCTGAGGGCACAGCTCAGTGGCTGGGCACTTGACTGCAAAGATTCCTCAATATGGGCAGATTTCTTTTTAAATTTTTTATTGGGCTTTTATACGTTTCATACAACAGTTCTTAATCAAATTTAGACCCCCTCCCCCATCAGTGCTCCCCACACCAGACCTCATGTAGTCCACCATACATGTTAAGTCCTATCTAGTCAAGCATTTGGACCCAGATGTCCTTTGGTGCAAATTCATCCACTGGAGTCTAATCAGCTTTATCTAGAGATCACCGGAAATGCCTACTCTCCCTCACCCAGTGGTAGTCAGGCTCCACTAGCTCCCAGATAAGGGCTGACCTGCCTCCCATTTCCCTCGCTCCACTCTGGACCCTGGTCTGATTGAGTTGGCATGGGCCCTGTGCTTGATGCCACCATTGCCGTTAAGTTCCCATGTGCAAGCTTCCAGTGGCCTGGAAGTCTCTGCTTCCCTGTGTTCATGGTCCAGCCCTGGCTCTTACCATCTTTCCGCCCCTCCTCAATCACATTTTTAAAAACTTGTTTTCACCTTTCTGGCTGGACAAATCTTCTGTCCCTCTAACACCTCTTCTCCCCCGTTCAGCTCCTGGCACCATGTCTCTAGTCTCCTCAAGTGCGGAAATAGCTCCACATACATGCATTTAGATATTTCCGGATTTTGCTTGGACAAACTGCATTTTTTCCTGAGTCTGATATCTTCTGTGGTAGAGGATCCACGCTTAGTAATTAATGTAAGCTTTAGGCAAATGAGAAAGAATTCCACGTGCACAATTCTCACAAGGGAAACAGCAATGACTGCTTCAGATGTGCCCACTTGATTCATTCCATGTCCCTGGCATGTCAAATCAGTCCCTGGGACGTTGTAGCTCCTCACCAATATCAGGACAACAGATACATGGATGTGCCATCTACCATGGGCTGAGCACATTTCAATAAGTGTTTCCTTTCTGCAGTGTGGGGTTTCTTCACTGCGGAAATGGATCCAACGATGAGCAATTAAACAGTAAATTCCTCAAAGTATAGAATCCCGAGTTCTGCATGGTTAGCGTCTAGAATAGAATCCTGTAGAGGCTGCTTGTGGGGATCAAGAGAAGAAATGAGGATGAAGAAAACATGGGAATAGAGGGAACAGGAAGAGCAAATAAAGACAGGGAAGGAGGAGAGAAGTAGAAAGAGTCGAGCCCTTGGCTTCATCAACTCCTGTGGACAGTTGAAGGAATAGAACTTGCCCACAGATGTCTTTCATATGGACCCAGGGCAAAGGGAGACTTTGCTGTCACTACAGAAACTTCATTCATCTCATTACTGTGAGAAGCACATTGCACCCTTATATCTCCTAGGAACAGCACCTGGGAGGCAGAGGCAGGCAGATCTTTGTGAGTCGCTGTCACTACAGAAAAAACTTCATTCATCTCATTACTGTGAGAAGCACATTGCACCCTTGTATCTCCTAGGAACAGCACCTGGGAGGCAGAGGCAGGCAGATCTTTGTGAGTTTGAGGCCAGCCTGGTCTACATAGTGAGTTCCAGGACAGCTGGGGCTACAAGGAGACCCTGTCTCAAAGAAGAAAAAAAAATCTCCTAGGAACTAGAGCAATTTTTATACTGGCAATTTAGTACTGTAGTG